>NC_069703.1:11243128-11546159 GCF_023699985.2 Odocoileus virginianus
GCCATTCCCTTCTCCAGGGGATCTTCCCAATCTAGGGATTGAACCCAGGTCTCTTGAATTGCAGGCAGATTTTTTATCATTTGAGCCACCAGGGAAATTACATTTCAATATTAAATTAAAAAAAATAGGAAACTTCTGGTTAGACAGTGTGGATTCCGTGCTTATATTTATCTCTAGTTCCTTATAGTGACACACTCAAGTAACAGCTAAGGAATTGTAAAAAGGGTAGAAACCCACAGGGATTAAGAGAAGAGAAGACGGCTAATAAGAGGTGTCCATACGATGGTAGGAGCTAGAAAGCAGATGGATTCAGAGTAATTGTCCTAGGTTTGAGTTTTTCTTGCTCTGCTAAGTTCCACTGGGACAGAGCCAAGCAGAACCAAGCCAACTTGTGTTTCTTCACCCATAAAGCCCCAGGAATTGAAAGTACCAGAAAACAGAAAGATTGGTTGAAAGTCTACCTGGAGAAGGTACTAAATCCCTGATCTACTCCCTACCCTGGAGAGCCATTCCTCTGCTTCAGTAGACGAGCTCAATTTGTAGAGAAAAATGGAAAGGAAGGGGCTTATCAGAGAAACAGTAGAAGTTTCCCAGAACTGAAGTGCATGCATTTTCTTTTTTTACTATTTTAATATATATATTATTATTACCGGCACTGACACATGCTCAGATATGTTTCATGTGGAGTTGTAGGTTTTTTTTTTAAACAATTATTTTGTATTGGAGTATTGTTGATTAACAATGTTGTGTTAGTTTCAGGGTGTGCAGCAAAGTGATTCAGTTATAGATATACAGATACTCATTCTTTTCAGATTCTTTTTCCCATATAGGTTATTACAGAATATTGGGGAGAATGCATTTTCTTGATTCAAAAGTGCCCAGCACAATCAATAAGCAAAGTCTCCACCTGAGGTACATCATGAGACTTTGTGAAAATGGGGATGAATAGAATTTCCTGCAGTCTTCTTGAAAAGGGAAACATAGATTGTGTGGACAATGTTTAACATTAGAATAATTTCCAATTCTCAACATTAGAAGATTTAGGAGTGTGCACAGTGCCCTTGAAATACTGAGAGAAAGTAATTATCAATCTAGAATTCTCTACCCACCCACATGATCTAGTGTGACGATAGAAATGGGGTTTTCAACTTTCAAATTTATCTTTCATAAATACCTTTTCAACAATTACCAGAGGATGTGTACCTCCAGGAAAGGGGGTCATGAATGCAGAAGATATAGGATCTAGCATTCAGTACAGAAAGAGGACAGAGGAGTTCCCAGAATGATGCTATAGACCTGTCCTGGGATGCAGCCATGCATCAGACCTAGCATGAGGGTGAAACAAGCGGGGTGTATCCAGAAACAAAATGGATTTGATAACTTACCTGCTATAATTGACCATAGGAGAAGAGTTGTAGATAATATTTTAGATAATAGGGTCTGTACACATGCTGAATACATGGAAAAACAAAAAAGAAAGAAAAGTTCTCAAAAAATTTTAAAATAGAGCATGAAAGACAATGTCATCAGAGTGGCACAGCTATGAACAATATTTGTGTAGTCATAATACAAACACTGTTATGACCAACTTAGATAGCAGAGACATTAAAAAGCAGAGACATTACTTTGCCAACAAAGGCCCATCTGGTCAAGGCTATGGTTTTTCCAGTGGTCATGTATGGATGTGAGAGTTGGACTGTGAAGAAAGCTGAGCACCAAAAAATTGATGCTTTTGAACTGTGGTGTTGGACAAGACTCTTGAGAGTCCCTTGGACTACAAGGAGACCCAACCAGACCATCCTAAAGGAGATCAGTCCTGGGTGTTCATTGGAGGGACTGATGCTGAAGCTGAAACTCTAATACTTTGGCCACCTCATGCGAAGAGTTGACTCCCTGTAAAAGACCCTGATGCTGGGAGGGATTGGGGGCAGGAGGAGAAGGGGGCGACAGAGGATGAGATGGCTGGATGGCATCACCGACTCGATGGGCATGAGTTTGAGTAAGCTCCGGGAGTTGGTGATGGACAGGGAGGCCTGGCGATTCATGGGGTCGCAAAGAGTTGGACATGACTGAGTTACTGAACTGAACTGAACTGAATACAAACACTAAATATAATTTAACCAAAAGCTTCTGATGTGTGTTAGACTATATTGTGGGCAAGAAGAGTTTTCGAGATTCTATATTAGGAAGGTAATTTCTAAAGTGGAATAAATTAGGATATAACAGTATAAATATTCCATTCAGAAATACATAGGTAAACAGCAGAGGAAACAGCTGAAAGTGTTAAAAATAGTTGCTGTGGAGGTGGTGAGAGAAAGTGCTAGGAAACTGCTGCGTGTGTGTGTTTTTAAATAGGTCTTGCAGTTACTATTTGCCTTTGGAAAGTAATTTCATACATTATTTCTAAAAAAATTTATCAACTGATTTTCAAAGGTTGGAAGGCAAATCACCAAGTCTTATGTAGTTTTCCGTAAAAAATGATGATAAACACCACCTTTGGGGGAATCACCTCAGCTATGTAGAAGATTTTATTCCCTGACAATATCTGCTAAGTGTCTGCTCCCTCACATGCTTAGGAAAGGTATAAAAGTTGTTCCAGCCTCATTAATGTCTTACTCCTGTTAAAGCCTTTTCTTCATTACCTCGAATATACACCTGCGTCTTATAGAAAAGTTGAAAAGTTGAGATTTCATAACAGCCTTGAGGCGTTTCTAGGATCATCCCTGCCTTTCTTTTGGCTTTACAGATGCGTCCCAAAGAGAAAGAATCATGCTGGAGACAGCATAATTTAACAATAAAATCTTCTTCTGTATTACAGGGTGGAGAGCACTGTTACTACCATGGAAACATCAGAGGTGTCAAGGACTCAAGGGTGGCTCTGTCAACCTGCAATGGACTTCAGTATGTGGGATCTCATAGCGAGAATCACCTTGCTTTCATCTGTTTCTTTCACCCCTTCCATCTTGTCTTTCATAGATACTTATTTTAGTGACTCTTCTGTACCAGTCCTGGGACAGAGACTGGATGTGGTGAACAAGGAGGGCATAGTCTCTGCTCTGTTAACACTTAAGAGTTCGCAGGTGATTTAGAGATTAAATAAATGATTATGCAGATTGTTATTTGATTGCCATTTTGGTGGGTACTGTGAAGGAGAAGGACAGGGACTTTGGGGGTGGCCGAACCTAGCCCAGAAAGGTTTCCCAGAGGTATCTCCCAGAAGAACTCTCAGTCAGCTTAACCTAAGGATAAGGTGAAGGTGGCCAGGCAAGGGTGGTTTGAAAGAAGAGGGGTCCATGTTTCAGTTTTCAGGCAGGCTCTTAAAAAACATTTGTAGGTGCCTTTTAGACTCAAACACAGTAGCGCTTCGTGGAAAAATCTGTTATGGCCATGTGATGAAAAGGATCTTGAAAATCTTACTTAGACACTTTACAAAAAATCCTGTGTTTCTCAAAATTAAATGTGGCTCCCAACACAGAGTCTTAATAGAAATTCACAATTTGCAAGCATGAAGATAATTCTGTTTGCCTCTTCAGAATCAAATGTTTTAAATTGTTCTTATACACAGAGAACCTGTTTTCTTACAGATGATACTGGATTTGCGAATCAAATTTGTACTAGTTGTACATGGCTCGGTAATAACTCGAGATATTAGAACAGCATCAATAGTCCTATCCCAATTTGACCTTCTTATCTGTTCATTTAATTCCAAAAACTAACCATACCAGGTATAATGTGTATACCTCTCTTGCACACGTTTTGCACTTTCTGTAGCCTATACGTTGTCTAGTGCAGTGCTAGGACCACAGTGTGATTCCATGCAGATATGTGAATTTGATTTGAGGCAGAATAAAGGTATTTATTCAGGTACACTCATTTTTAAAGACAGTATGTTTGCTATATGTGTTAACTCTCTTACTGTCGTTCCTTGTGTCATAGTGGTATGTTTGAAGATCATACCTTTGTGTATATGATAGAACCACTGGACCTGGTTCACAATGAGGTGAGTGTGACTGTGACATCACTTTCTTTATGGGGCTTTATTTTTCCAGCATTTTTGTTTTGAGCAATCAAGAGATGATCATGTAGATTTCAAAATGCATTTATCTAGAGCACTTTGTTTCACATTTAGGCTGGTACCATGAGTTTTGAAGCTTAGGTTGCATGTCGGAGACGGCATGTCAATAAGGGATGGTAAGAAGCCTCAAACATTTTCTGAAGCTAAGATCAGTTCTTCCCAGTCAGAAGAGAAAAAAGATAAGATGCTTTATCTTATTCTGACCAATTTGTTTTCCTTTAAGTAAGCTTTTATTCTCATGGTCTTTAGATAGTTGTATGACTGTAAGCAAGTATATACATAACTTTTATGAGTCTAAGAATCTTCAGTGGGGAGATTTGTGGGTTCAACTATGATTACATTAAACAGTATTTATTTTTCTTTTCAGATAGGGAAGAAAATAATGTTTAGAGTCATGCATAGGCCAGCAACCTAGATAAGAAATCATGAAGGCGTTATGTTAAGTGAGTTAAGTCAACCAGAACAAGGCAAACATTATATGATCTCACTTGTATGTGGAATCTAAATAACTGAACTCACATGAACACAACAGATTTGTGGTTACCAGAGGCTGGTGGGGGAAATGAGTGAAGGTGGTCAGAAGAACACACTTCCAACTATAAGTTAAGTAAGTTCTGGGGATGCAGTGTACAGCATGTGACTGTCATATACAGTATAGTATTGTATATTTCAAAGTTGCAGAGAATAGATTTTAAAAGTTCTCAACACAAGGAAAAAATTCATAACTAATTAAAGTGATGGATGTTAACTACACTTATTGTAGTGTTCATTGTATGAATATATACATCGATCAAATCGTTATGTTGTATACTTTAAACTTTTCCAGTGCTATATGTCAATGATATCTCAATAAAACTGGAAAAAAGAAATCATGTGCTCTGATCATGTTGCTAACTAATAGAATTCAACTAAATTTAAAATTTGATATACTTATGTATTCCTGTTTCCCTGGTGGCTCAGACAAAAAAGAAATTTGCCTGCAATGCAGGAAGCCTGGGTTCAATCCTTGGGTTGGGAAGATCCTGTGGAGGGGGGCATGGCAACCCATTCCAACATTCTCGTGGGGAGGATCCCCACAGACAGAGGAGCCTGGCAGGCTACAGTCCATGGGATCGCAGAGTCCTACACAGCTGAGCGACTAAGCACACATATATTCATCAATGTTGTAATAAGGGCTTTCTACATACTGGATGTTATTTTAGGTGCTGGGGATAAAATGGTGAACAGAATAGACATAGAACCTGAGCCTAATAGAGCGTGTAGTCTTTAGGGGCAAAGACAGGAATAAGTAGGTGAATGAGTAATTTCATATGGTATGTTAGATAGTGCATACTAAGGAGAGAAAAATGAAGCTGGGTAGGTGGTGCATGCGAAGTCATTTCAGTCGTGTCAGACTCTTTGGAACCCTAGAGACCGTAGCCTGCCAGACTCCACTGGCAGTGGATTCTTGCCATGGGATTCTCCAGGCAAGAATACTGGAGTGGGTTGCCATATCCTCCTCCAGGGGATGGTCCCGACCCGGGGATCGAAACTGTATCTCTTATATCTCCTACATTGGCAGGCAGGTTCTTTACCACTAGTACCGCTTGGAAAGGTGGGGAGGAGAGTTAAAACTTAAATTAACTGTCCAGGGCAGGGCACAATGAGGTGGTGAGTTTTGGATGAAGACCTTCAGGAAATTAGGGGAGTGGATGTGTATCGCAGGAGGAGAACAAGTGCAAAGGCCCTGAGGTAGGAGCATTCTCAGTGTGTTTTAGGAACTGCAAGAGTTCTGCTGGCTTGGAGAGGAACAGACAGTAGGGGGTGAAGGTGCTGAGGGGTATCGGTTGGGAAGTCATAACAGTGAAAAGTACTGCTGATGGGGGGACTTCCCTGCTGGCCCAGTGGTTAAGACTCTGAGTTCCCAATGCAGGGGGCTCAGGTTTGATCCCTGGTCAGGGAACTAGATCCCACATGCTGCAACTAAGACCTGGTGCAGCCATTTAAATGAATAAATATTCAAAAAAAAAAAAAGTACTGCTGATGGGAAAATAGTTTGAAAGTGATAGCATCAGGATATTGCAATCATTGATGGGGAGCAGAAAAAGTGTTTTTTTAATCTTTAGAGATTTAAAATGTAGATAAGATAAATTTAGAGACAGGAAATAGTCATTCAGGCTATTGATAATAATAGTTGAACAGACAAATATTTATTTTCTTTGTATGGCAACATGTGTATGAATATGGGGTAATTTCAACTTTGAGGCAGGAAAGTCTAAGTTTTAAGTGGTTTCTGTTTGAGTAAAGCAGTATTATTTTTAACTGATAATTTAAAAATTATCAGATAATGAAGATCACCCCACCTAGATAGATAAAGACATTTTGATGAAGTAAAATATTTTTCCCTTACTCTACTTGTAGGTAGATAAACTACGTACAGCACAATTATTTGACTCATAGAGTAAAAAATTGACTTTGATTTCTGGCATTGATTAAGGATCCTGTGACCCTAAAATAAAACAAAAACAAAGCCAAAGAGCAAAACACCTCCCTGCCCCAAATAACAACTCTCTAAGCCTTGAGTTTTTAAATAGGTAAAATGAAATAATTTTTCATTGCATCCCTCATAGGGCAATTTTACACATTTGACGAATTAATAAATACACATGACTATGTCTATTAAACTGTTGAAGAGACTTATAAGGTGTTATTATCATAATGTTTAAAGCATTGGTTTTGCCTTGTTAAACCCATAATCCTGTTCTTCAGGAGCTGATTGTTTTTTTTTTTTCCATTTATTTTTATTAGTTGGAGGCTAATTACTTTACATCATTACAGTAGTTTTTGTCATACATTGAAATGAATTAGCCATGGATTTACATGTATTCCCCATCCCGGTCCTCCCTCCCACCTCCCTCTCCACCCGATCCCAGGAGCTGATTGTTATACACTTAATGCCTTTTCTCTTTTGCCTTCCTTTTTACTGCCTGCTTATCATTCATGCAACAACTTATCCTCATCTTTACCATGGGAGAGGGATGGGAACAATGCTTGAAACTTTAGTTGGTTTTTAAAATTATGTTGCTAGTTGTGGGTTTCATCACTCCACATATCTTTTCACCTGATACCAGAATTAAGAGTCTATGGTACTTGAATTTAGATTTTTGATATTTAATTTACTGTTAATTTTAGTATTCTTTATAAGTTCAGTAATATGGAGGGAGTATTTCTTGTGAGAACTCATGTTATTTCTCAAATAATAAATGAATGGCAAAACTTTTATTTATTATAAGTCTTTTATGTAATTTAATAAGAGCACTTTTTAAAATAAGCTTTTTTTTTTCTGATTATAAAACATTGTGAGGAACTTGGAAAAGCGCAATAAGAAAATATTTAACTGAATAGTATTTATCCATTATCCCATCCCCTAGAGATAACTTCTCTTTACCTCTCAGTGCACATTCTTCCAGTTTTTCAGCAATACGTTCCCATATTTTAAAAAATAAATGGACCATTATTTTGTAATATAATTTTAACTCATTAATGTATCCTCTGAACCTCAATATTTTTGTTTGTTAAGTGGCAATAAAATATGCACCATATGGAGTGCTTGTGAGCATTACATTGGTAAATTGGTAGCACATCCTATGCACTCAGTAATGGAAGCTTCTAGTGATGGAAATAAGACTTTAATAAAAGTGTAATATCTTGGGCAAAGGATATGGATATTTTCAAGATTTTTGATAGACTTATTAAATTTCTCTGTACTGTGCTACCAGCAGTGTGTAAGAGTGATTTTTGCCTTGCAACTGTAATTGACTATGGTTGTAATAATTTTTAAACCTTTGCCAACCGGATGGCAAAAGTTGGCATATCTTTTTACTTTAATTTTGAAGAAGTGTTAGAGTATTTGTCTTACATTGTGCAGTCATTGCCCATTTGTGTTTCTTTCTTGTGAATTTCTTATGCATGGGTATGAAGAAAGTTAAGGTTTAAGAGTGATAATGAAATTATGCTTTTTATCTAAACTGGGGCAATTGGATGATGCTCTATTCTATTTGAAGTTCAACTTTTAACAAGACATATACTTTTCATTTTTGGTAACTAAACCATCAGCATATAAATGTTCCCATTTTAGGGAGGATATTAGAGAAAGTGCTCACACTGTTCCATACAGATGTAATCATATCTTGCATTTTAATTGACTAATTGTTTTTGTTTCAGAAAAGCGCAGGTCGACCACATGTAATCCAGAAAATCTTGGCAGGACAATATTCTAAGCAAATGAAGAATCTCAGTAAGTGTTTGTTAAAGTAGCCATTCTGTTTTATGTACTGGAAGCTTTGACTTGGAGCTTGGTAGACATGCAGGCTCGTTGGAAAGTGGAATTGGTTTGAGATCTGGAGTGAGTGGTGTTGGTAGGCAGTTCATGTGGCTTTCATGTAATGAAGCATGAAGAGTCATTTCCAATGGAAAGACTGAAATATGAAACTCAGATGTAAAGCTGTGTTAGAAACTGTAGAGTGTGGCCATATTTAACAGAGTTATTTACAGGGAGGTTCATCCTTAGATGTTAGTGGAAGTTTGCTGCACTTTGACCAGCTGGTACTATCTCTCTTATGGTCTGGTTCTGAGGCATCTTAAGCATGCTGATTTGGCAAAAGCCGCTTTTGGGTTATTGGGGTATGCAGTGTTATTTCTGTGTATCAGTACCAAAAGTTTTTAGTAATTTATGCAAAAGGTTATGCCATGCATTCTTTTTAATTCTAAAATAAATTAAGGGGACTTCCCTGGTAGTCCTGTGGCTAAGACTCCACAATCCCAGTGCAGGGGACCTGGGTTTGATCCCTGTTCAAGGAACTAGATCCCACATGCCACAATGAAGACTGAAGATTTGGTGCAGCCAAATAAATAAATAATAAAAACCCTCTAAAAAAAGGAAAGCATTTAAAAAATAAAGTGAATTAAGCATAGTAGAATTCTAAATTTTCAGATATCTAGGGTCAGGTGGTTGTGGATCAAATATGCATATTCCCAGGAGTTGTGAACAGCTCGTTATATTTTTCATGAGGTTTGGAAAAAAATAATGCTTTTGGATTACATTTGTGACCATGATAATGTGAACTATTTAATACTTGGCGTGCTTTTTCCACCTTAGTTTATTTTTATTTTGAGAAGACAAATGCTATCAATGCTGCTATTCCCTCACGTAATATTTTTAAAACATTCTCCCATTGAAATGCAGTCAAACATACATTTTGGCATTCTTTCCTTTTGCACAGGTATGGAAAGCAGTGACCAGTGGCCCTTTCTATCTGAATTACAGTGGTTCAAAAGGAGACAGAAGAGAGCAGTGAATGTGAGTGTGACACTGAGTTACTAAGTACGAATCCTGTAGTTATATAATCGGCAACTTTCATGGAGCTCCTATGTATGGATAAATGTATAGGGGCTTCGGAATTGAAATTATGTTCCTAGTCTATTTCATAATAGGTTAGAAAGCTGTAATGATGGGGACTGTTTAGTAATTACATGGTGAATGCTATGTAACCAAAAATTAATTCCACGGCATATGGATTACATGGTAATTTACTCGATAACTTAATGAGTAATTACACTGAAAATTGCACTTTTAATTTTTTTGACTGTGTCGCACAGTTTGTGGGATTTTAGTTTTCTGACCAGGGATTGAACCCATGCCCCGGCAACAGAAATGTGGAATCCTAACCATTGGACTGCTAGGGAATTCCCCAAAATTGCACATTTAAGATAATGTTTTGCTAAATGTAATTTTTATGGCAAATTAGACCACCAGCCATTGAAAACTTAGTGATAGGTCAGATCATCCTCTCTTTCATGAGCTTGTCTTTGTATTGTGGTGGTTATGGATATAATTTTTTTTCTAAACTTAGAGATCTGTTTTTGCTTACTCTTGAAATTGCAGTTGGTAATAATAAATTTTATATAGACTGTTGATGTTTGATTGCAGTCCAGTCTTATCAAATATAAACTGATCAACGACCATGTGCTATTCTGTGAAAAACAAGTGGTAGTCCAAATGACAGCTAAAATGCTTAGCCCTTGCTCTTTATTTATTTATTTATTTATTTTTATTAGTTGGAGGCTAATTACTTTACAATATTGTAGTGGGTTTTGTAGCCCTTGCTCTTTAAAGGATTATCTAGTAATCAAACTTTAGAATATGATAATTGTCAACATTTGTTCCTTTGAGAACTTGTGTGGTTAGCAATTAGTACAGTATTATGAGAATTTCATTCCCCTGAATTCACGTTTCTATGTGACTACATTGGTACCTATTCCAGATGTACTATGGTATTCTTATTGAGATTTATTTATTTTAACATATTAATAATCATGCATTTTTCTCTAGAATATTTTTACATATTAAAAATTGTATGAAAACCACATGAGCTGCTCTCTGTCTGTATGAGTACCTAATGATAATTAAATATAGTTCTTTCCTAAGCAGTTGTACATTTGTTGTTGTTTAGTTGCTCAGTTGTGTCCAACTCTTTGCAACCCCATGGACTATAGCCCAACAGGCTCCTCTATCCATGCTGGTTTTCAGGCAGAAATATTGGAGTGGGTGTCCAGTTCCTCTTCCAGGGGATCTTCCTCACCCAGGGATCAAACCCATGTCTTCTGCAAGTCTCCTGCATTGCAGGCAGATATTTTATCACTAAGCCACTGAGGAAGCCCGATTGTTTGTTTTGTCTTTTTTGTTCAGTTGCTAAGTCATCTCTGACTCTTTGTGACCCTACGTACTATATGGGTTCTTCAAGCAAGAATACTAGAGTGGGTTGCCATTTCCTTCTCCAAAGGATCTTCCTGGACCAGGGATCAAACCCATGTCTCCTGCATTAGCAGGCAGATTCTTTACCACTGAGCCACCAGGGAAGCCCAATTTTATGTTTACCTACACTTCATAGTCACTTTTTCCTTCCATTTCCCTGACCAGGTTTCTTTGAGGGTCTTCATAAAGTGAGCAGCAAAGAGTTTTTCTGAAATTTTAAGTCAGTCTTGCAGTTAACATAGCCAGCATTAGAGATATTTTCTTTAACCACCATTCTGATTACATATTTTTATTTTCTACAGCCATCCCGTGGTGTGTTTGAAGAAATGAAATATTTGGAACTAATGATTGTTAATGATCACAAAACGGTAAGAATACAGAATCAATGGGTTTTAGACTGGACAGTTTACTTAAGAAACAACAATAAATTCTGTTAACGTCTGTCAAAGTAAAATACTTAAAAGACATGTGAAGAATAATTACTATCCTCCATTGGCCCCTCTTGAGGATAAAGTAGGAATTTTCTTAACCGTTCTCTGCTGAACCACTTTCCTCATAAAATATCTTGGCTGAAGCCCAGAGCCTCCTGAAGGGTCTTGGTCAGTAGGCTGTTTGCTAGTACAGTTGAATCCACAGATACAGATGGCCGACTGAATCTACTGTAATGTACTGAACAATTTTATATAAAGTCCTTGAGCATCAGGATTTTGGCATTTTTGCTGCTGCTGCTGATGCTAAGTTGATTCAGTCGTGTCTGACTCTGGGCGACTCCATAGACGGCAGCCGGCATCTTTAGGGGCTCCTAGAACCAACCATCCTTGGATACTGCAGGACGACTTTATACCTAATACTTGTGGTGTACTGGTAAATGCTTAACACTTGGTTCTCTGGGGAAAAAAAAGCTTTGGTTTAAAATGTTTGCTGACACTACTAGATATATATAAAACAGGTTAACTAGTAAGGTTCTATTGTATAGCACAGGGAACTCTACTCAATACTCTATAAAAGTACATATATGTGTATGTATAACTGATTCACTTTGTTGTACACCTGAAAATAATGCAACATTGTAAATCAACTATACTCCAATAAAAAATGTTAAAAAATGTTTGTTGATATCCATGGTGTAAATTCTCCTCTGTGGCTGATTTCAAGCTACCAAAGTGATGTCATTAAATGAGGACCTGGGAAAGATGTATTCAGTTAGCTCCTGTGAACTGGTGGGAGCTGGCTCCAGTACCCTGCTGCCCCATTTTTCAAACTCTTTAGGGCACTTGTAATTTTTGTTGTAATTACATAATTCACTTTTTTAAGCTGGATAAACTAAGACAAAGAATAATTTGCTTTATGAAAGCTAAGTTACATTTTTGGAGAGACTTTATAAAGATGGGACTGTTAAGACACACCTACAGGTCAGGTATAGATGAAAAACTTGTAAAAAATTGCAACAGAAATTCAGATTGTTTGGAAATATCTTTAAGTCCTTGTTTTTCTTTAAGGAAATCAAAATTAGGTTAGTAAACCTATTAGGTTAGATTTTATATAATGTATATACCTATTGCTGTTGTGTCTGACTCTTTGCGACCCCATGGACTGCAGCAACTCCAGGCTTCCCTGTCCATCACCAACTCCTGGAGCTTGCTCAGACTCATGTCCATTGAGTTGGTGATGCCATTCAACCAGCTCATACTCTGTCATCCCCTTCTCCTCCTGCTTTCAATCTTTCCCAGCATCAGGGTCTTTTCTAATGAGTCGGGTCTTCGTATCAGGTGGCCAAAGTATTGGAGCTTCAGCTTCAGCATCAGTCCTTCCAATGAATATTCAGGATTGATTTCCTTTAGGATTTGACTGTTTTGATCTCCTTGCTGTCCAAGGGACTATTATGTGAAATTCTAATCAGCAGAAAAGCCCTTAAAACTACATGTTTTAAAAAATGTTGATTTAATTTATATTTAAACCTTTTTTGGGTCTCTGCTTTAACTGATGTTTTCCATTAATTACCCAGTACTGGCTCAATTATACTGAATATGAAGTTATTCAGTAGCATCCCTCTTAGTAAGATATGCAGACTTATGTTTTGGACCAGTAGCTTTTAAGTACATTGCTTGAATGTTAGTAGGAAGCAGAAGAATTATGTACAATTTAGGACAGATCTTGTGTGATAGAAAGGAAAAAATATGTGGATAGCCATTTTAGATAACAAAGGCTAAAATATGACTTTCTGAAGGACATTAATTTCCTTGAAATGCCAAGATAATTTTTTATCTGAATTATTTTTGTTGATTGGAACTTTGAGATTATTGCCATCTACTTCTCAATCTTTAGGCATGTTGTAAAATTATTTTAGAAGCCTAAACTTTTCTCAACATCCAGTGTACAATATTTTTACAGTAGTGAAAATAATAATTAAGATATATACATTGCCTTTAAATTCACAAAGAGCATTCACATATAGCTGGTAATTGATAGACAAATTCTCCAACTGATGACTTGCAATTCCAATCTCTTGTTCCATGACTCTGTTAGGAAGATTCATGAAGCCAACAATTAAAGAGCAGATTTCAGAAACTGTACAAATAGGAAGCATGATTAATTTAGGAAATTATATATTTTGAATTTATTTTTATATATTTTAAAATGGGAAGCCTTTAAATAATCTTGCCTTTATTTATGAATAATAAAAGAGTGCTCACCTTTAAAATATTGTTTTGTAGATAGAATATTTCTAATATTATTTATATTCTGTGATAAAGTTACTTTATTTAGGCTACCAGTCTTTTAATGGTAAATCTAAGTAATTTTTTTTATTGTTATTATTAAAGTGAGTGAGAATTAGGCATGAGTACATCTGTGTTTGAAACCAGAAAAAAAACTATAATTCACTCTGATAAGTTTGGAGGGAATACATGTTATGAAATGGAAAAAAAAAAGAAAGCCTTTATTATTGGATGGTAATAAGGCCTAAAGTAGAAATAAATTACTTGAGAAGATTTCTACTGTTTTTTTTTAAATTGAAGTATAGTTGATTTACAGTGTTTCAGGTGTATGGCAAAGTGATTCCATTACGCAAATTCTTTTCCATTGCGTGTTATCACAAGATATTAAATACAGTTCCTTATGCTATGCAATGTGCTTCCCAGGTCGCTCAGTGGTAAAGAATCTGCCTGCCCAACAGGAGATGTCTGACAAGCAGGAGATGCGGGTTTCATCCCTGGGTCAGGAAGATCCTCTGGAGAAGGAAATGTCAACCCATTCTAGTATTTGTGCCTGGGAAACCCCATGGACAGAGGAACCTGGCAGGCTACAGTCCGTGGAGTTGCAAAGAGTTGGACATGACTGAGCAACATACCAGCAGCAGTAGTGCTATATAGTTGGTTCTTGTTAGATTTCTGCTAGTTAAATAAATGCTGCTTCGGTGCAAAGAACTAGATAGATTCCTTTTCTTAGACAAAACTGTATTGTAGCTCATAAAAGTCCCAGATAAGTGGGTCATTTTATAAGAATTATTTTTCTTTTGAGAGTTGTTGTTGTTCAGTCGCTAAGTTGTGTCCAACTCTTTGCAACCTCATGGATTGCAGCACCCTTGGCTTCCATGTCCTTCACTATCTCCCAGAGTTTGCTTAAACTCATGTCCTTTGAGTTGGTGATGCCATCCAGCCACCTCATCTTCTGTCACCCCTTCCTTCTCCTGCACTCAATCTTTCCCAGCATTAGGTCTTTTCCAATGAGTCTGCTTTCCATATCAGGAGGCCAAAGTATTGGTACTTCAGCTTCAGCATCAATCCTTCCAATGAATATTCAGGGTTGATTTCCTTTAGGATTGAGTGGTTTGATCTCCTTGCCATCCAAGGGACTCTCAAAAGTCTTCTCCAGCACCACAATTTGAAAGCTTCAGTGCTCAGCCTTCTTTATGGTCCAACTCTCACATCCACACATGACTACTGGAAAAACCCTGATAGCTCAGTTGGTGAAGAATTCGCCTGCAGTGCAGGAAACCCCAGTTCTCTTCCTGTATTGGGAAGATCTGCTGGAGAAGGGATAGGCTACCCATTCTAGTACTGTTGGGCTTCGCTTGTGGCTCATCTGGTAAAGAATCTGCCTGCAATGTGAGAGACTGGGGTTCGATCCCTGGGTTGGAAAGATCCCCTGGAGAAGGGAAAGGCTACCCACTCCAGTATTCTGGCCTGGAGAATTCGATGAACTATATTGTATATGGGGTTACAAAGTGTTGGACACGACTGAGCAGCTTCCACTTTCACTTTGACTATACAGACCCTTGTCAGCAAAGTGATGTGTCAGCTTTTTACTATGCTGTCTCAGTTTGTCATAGCTTTTCTTCCAAGGAGCAAGCTCCTTTTAATTTCATGGCTGCACATTAAAAAGAATTCATTTGAATCAGTTCTAATGAGATGGATGAAACTGGAGCCCATTATACAGAGTGAAGTAAGCCAGAAAGATAAAGACCAATACAGTATACTAACACATATATATGGAATTTAAAAAGGTGATAACAATAACCCTATATGCAAAACAGAAAAAGAACACAGATGTGCAGAACAGACTTTTGGACCCTGTGGGAGAAGGTGAGGGTGGGATGTTCTGAGAGAATAGCATTGAAACAAGTATACTATCAAGGGTGAAACAGATCACCAGCCCAGGTTGGATGCATGAGACAAGTGCTCAGGACTGATGCACTGGGAAGACCCAGAGGGATGGGGTGGGGAGGGAGGCGGGAGGGGGGATCAGGATGGGGAACACATGTAAATCCATGGTTGATTCATGTCAATGTATGGCAAAAACCACTACAATATTGTAAAGTAATTAGCCTCCAACTAATACAAATAAATAAAAAATAATATAAAAAAGAAAATAAACACATTAAAAAATGTTCAAAAAAAATTTTCATGGCTGCAGTCATCATCTGTAGTGATTTTGGAGCCCAAGAAAATAAAATCTATCACGATTTCCACTTTTGCCCCATCTGTTTGCCATGAAGTGATGGGACTGGATGCCATGACCTTAATTTTTTGAATGTTGAGTTTTAAGCCAGCTTTTTCACTCTCCTCTTTTACCTTCATCAAGGGGCTCTTAGTTCCTCTTCACTTTCTGTTATTAAGGTGGTATCATCTGCATATATGAGGTTGTTGATATTTCTCCCAGCAGTCTTGATTCTGGCTTATAATTCATCCAGCCCAGAGTTTCTCATGATGTACTCTACTTATAAGTTAAATAAGCAGGGTGACAATATACATCCTTGATGTACTCCTTTCCCAGTTTTGAACCAGTCTGTTGTTCATGTCTGGTTCTAACTGTTGCTTCTTGACCTGTGTACAGGTTTCACAGGAGACAGGTAAGGTGGCCTGGTATTCCCATCTCTTTAAGAATTTTCCAGTTTGTTATGATCCACCCAGAAATTCATGAAATGAGAGTTGAAAAAAGTTATTTTTTAAAGATGTGCTTTATATGAGATGAAGATAGTTTTTGAATTTGAATACTTAATAAGAGAGTGTCAAAGTAAAACTAAGCTAGAATAATTGTCATTTATTTAAAAAAATGTTTTTGGCTGCACTACACAACAGGTGGGGACCTCCCTGACCAGGGACTGAACCTGTACACCCTGCAGTAGAAGCATGGAGTCTTAAGCACTAGACCGCCAGGAAAGTCTGACATCTATTTTTTAATATCTGGATGTTTGCTATTGGGTTTTAGAATGTCTTCCCTCTGAGAGTGCTCATCTTATAATCTTTGTGCTACATGAGGCAACACATTTATTTTCATAACTGTAACCCTCAGGTTGAAAATCAAGCTCTAATTTTAATTTTTTTTCAAAAAGCAAATATTTTAAAAATAATTTTTATTGGAATATAGATGACTTACAATATTTTGTTAGTTTCAGGTGTACCACAAAGTGAATCAGTTATTCCTATACATACAAGATATCTGCTCATTTTTAGATTCTTTTCCTATACAGACCATTATAGAGTCTTGAGTAGAATTCCTTGTGCTGTATTGTAGGTCTTTATCAGTTATCTACTTTACACATAGCAATGTGAATATGTCAATCCCAATCTTCCAGTTTATCCCTATGCGCCTTTCCTTCCTGGGTAACCATAAGTTTGGGGCTTCCCTGGTTGCTCAATTGGTAAAGAATCTGCCTGCAATTCGGGAGACCCAGGTTCAATCCCTGGGTCGGGAAGAACTCCTAGGGAGGGGAATGGTTACCCACTCCAGTATTCTTGTCTGAGAAACTCCAGGGACAGAGAAGCCTGGAGGGCTACAGTCCATGGGGTCACAAAGAATTGGACACGACTGAGCGACTAACACTAAGTAACCATAAGCTTGGTTTCTACACATTTAACTCTGTCTGTTTTGTAAATAGGTTCATTTGTACCTTTTTTTTTTTAAAGATTCTACTTTAAAAATTTTAAAGATTAAAGAATCTTTTTTTAAAGATTCATGAGTGGTATTATATGATGTTTGTCTATCTCTGACTTAGTTCACTCAGTAAGATGTTCTCTAGGGCCCTCCATGTTGCTGCAAATAGCATTATTTCATGCAAAAGTCAAATATCTTAAGGATTGTGCTTGTTCAGAAAGGAGAAGTAAATTTGACACTTTAAATGTAAATTATTCTCAGCAGTCGGAAAATGTGAAAATAAATTAGTTCATAAATGGAGATTGCATATTTTTCTTTGTGTGTGTAATTAATTCTCATTCATGCAGGAAATAGAAACATTTTGCCTACATTTACTTTCAAGCATACCTCTTTAATTCAGAGTAACCTAATATTGCCTTCCTGAAAAAATGCAGATAACTTATTTGGAACAAGCATCATATATTATCAGTAGCTTTCAATTAGAAAAAAATCTCTCAATTTTGTGTAAACCATTTTAGCAGCAGGCTGGCGGAGTCTAATTTGTGAGCCAATTATAGCCTTGATAGGGGTCTGCAAACATTTCTTTGAGCTGCTTAGGCTAAGTATTAATATAAATATGAAACATCTTTTTCTATTAGAAAACTAATTGAAATATTTTAAAGTGCATGAAAAACAAATGTTTTTCTACGTTGTTACTATATCTTTATGTATAAGTCAATAGGTGAAAATATGTAATGATAACTCATATATTTCAGTTTAAACCTCATGTGGTTTTCCTTATTTAAAAGTCACTATGTTTTATAGGGCTTCCCAGGTGACACTAGCAGTAAAGAACCCACCTGCCAATGCAGGAGACATAGAGATGTGGGTTCTATCTCTGGGTCAGGAAGATCCCCTGGAGGAGGGCACGGCAACCCACTTCAGTATTTTCTTATTTTTTTTTTTTTTGGCCACAGGGTGTGGCATGTGGGAGCTTGATTCCCCACCCAGGGATCAAACTCGTGCCCCCTGTAGTGAAAGCCAGGAATCTTAACCACTGTAGTCCCCCACTCCAGCATTCTTGGATGGAGAAAACCACGGACTACAGGCCATGCAATTGCCAAGAGTCGCACATGACTGAAGTGACTTAGCATGCATGCACGTATTTTATAGGTACCCCAACAAATTATGATTTCTCATCAATGATCATGATTTATTAGGCATGCACATAAACTATTTTATATTACTTGTTAACAAGTTTATCTCTTACATCGACCCAGAGTAAGCATTGAATTCCAGCTGTTTGATCTTGGATAATTATTTATCCTCTCTGAGCCTCACTTTCCACATCTGTAAATGGGGATGATAAAACTTACCTCACTGAGGAGGGCCAATATTTGTTGTAGGAGAAACCCTAATCATAGATCCTAGTAAATCCTAGGTACCCAATTATACGGAATTTCAAGTGAATAAACCTAGTGGTCACTCTTTTTCTTTGTCAGACTTTCTTCTCAGCAGCATTGGATACAGTTGTTTATTCTTTCCTATTTGAAATATTGTCTTCATCTTTCTGCTTCTATGACACAATAGCTGTCTCACATCATTGGCCATTTCTTCTTAGTCTTTTATGTTGGGCCTTTAGAATTTTGAGAATGCCTCATAGCTTGGTTTGGGCTCTCTTTTCTTTCTATAACTTTCCTTCAAGCGACCACTTCCAGTCCTAAGTTTTTAAATTATATCGTGCTTAAATTCATCACTCTCAACTCTATACTCTAACCTGCTGAGTTCCATAGTTCTATTAATATATCTGACTGCCTACTTCAATATTGGGTAGATATCTCACATGTAACATTTTATAAATCAGAACTCTTAGTTCCTTAGTCCTAAACTGCTTTATCCCTAGTCTTTCTCATCATTTTAAATGGCACTCCCCCGCCTCCACCCCAGCTATTCTAGTTCAAAATCTCGGAGTCATATTTTACTCTCTTTCCTTATCTTCCACATCTTACATGGGTGTCCTATCTTCATTATTTTTTAACCTGGACTATTACAATATTTTCCCAACAGGTCTCTCTTCGTCCATTCTTGACTCTCTAATTCACTCCCCTCACAGCAAGCGGAGTGATCTTTCTAAAAAGAAAGAGGTGGAAGTTACAAATATGAAATAAAAAACATCACATTCTGATAGACTTTTGAAGTTCTCATTTTTTAACTTGCATGTTATACTTTCCATGTTCATTATACTATAAAAGGACATATCCTAAAAGGACAGATTAATGTTCAGAAGCAAAACAAATTCATTTGGATATGTACCACCACTGCCCTAGAATAGATGTCAACTAATAGTTTCCCTTTCTTTTTGTCATAAGTACTTCTTAATGTCAGGACTTTTTTAAAGTGTGCATTTCAGTGGCATTTAGTTGTGCATCCATTACCTCTATCCAGTTTCCAAATATTTCATCACCCCCAAGAGACTTAATGTTGAGACTTTTGCTTTTACTTTTAAAGATATTTTTGAAATTTTTCAGCTTGTGTAATTTGCTAGGCAAATTAAAATGCTGAGCTCTTTACAGCAACTTCTTTGTGCTAAGTTAAAACACACCTGTTAAAATATCTCACTGTATCTTCACATGGTGGAAGGGACTAGGGATCTCTTTAGAGACTTTTTTTATAAGGCACTAATCCCATTCATGAAGAACCCATCCTCATAACTTAAGTACTGATCAAAGGTCCCAACTAATACCATCATTTTGGAGTTTGGAATTTTAGCATAAATTTGTGGGGCACACAAATATTCACATCATAGCAAATATTATAAATATAAATAGCCATAAATTAATGATGCTCCTAGTAACACAATACTGATTTATTGCACATTTATCATGGGTTGTCAGTATGCTTGATATTATAAAAATTTTATATCAGATACATCAGCATTAAGACTTACTCTTCATTTTAAAAACACAGTAACAGGGTTAAGGAGAATGAAATAAAGGGATTCTGAAAAATTTATAGTGTAAAAATGGACCAAGGAGAAAAAAAGAATATTATGAAAAGTGCAGTTTTTAATAATTATAATTGAAGTCAAATTTTAAAGATATGGTGCATACCTTATTTGGTAGTTTTGAAGATGTTTTTCTTTTTCCTCAACAGAGGCCATGATCCCCTTGTGGTAAACTTTAGTTTTCAAATGTCCTCTCAAAGCCATGTTAATTAAGCTAAGTACTCCTTACTAAAACTGTAGCCCTTCAGATGTTATGTAATTATTCTATTAATTTACTTAATTTTCTTAAATGGTCATAAATAACCATAAACAACCATACTGTTGGCACATTTCATTTGTATTTTTTGTCTCTTCTTTGACTTCTGAGCTGTCAAAAGCAAAAGGCTTCGTTTGGAGGAGGCATTCTTCTGAAAGGATATATTAAAATGTATGTTTTATTATGCAATCTGAATCTAAAGTGTTGCCTAAGAAATCTTCTTGATCTTTGTATGAGATTGAATTCAAATGAGAAGGGTGTCCTGTAGGGATTAAATTTCTTGGTCTACACTCTTTATAAACTGGTAAAGTAACAAATTTTAAAAGGGTTGTATTTGTTAGACATTGAGAGTGGTTAACAGCTTACTGCTCAAGTGTAAAGTTTCTCACACAGAATCACTCGGCCCTCCCCATTACCCAGAACATCATGGGTATTTTTAAAAATTAATTAACTAGTTAATTAATTTTTAAAGTTGGAGGATAACTGCTTTACAGTGTTGTGTTGGTTTCATCATGGGTATTTTAGACAGTTATACTTTTCCTGCTTAACAGAGAAATAAAATAAGAACACTGGTATGTCCAAATACAGCACAAATTGAAGTCAGTATTTTTAATTCCCATTTCTTCTCTTGCTGTCAGATCCCTGTTTTTATGGAATTTTGAAAATTTATCATTAAATTATGGTTTGACAGTGACTGGTCTTTGTCTCCCTTCCCCCCCGTCCCCCTCCTCCCGACCCCAGTATAAGAAGTGTCGTTCTTCTCTTGCACATGCGAACAACTTTGCAAAGTCTGTGGTCAACCTTGTGGATTCTGTAAGTATCCTGGTTTTCTTGAACCGATTTTTTCAAGATGGAATGGTTTATATCTCCATTATCTACTTGTTGCTTTAGTTGTTTCTGGGACAAAATTAAGAACACTATCCTTAAGCTCATTTGGCTAAGAAATTATAGACTGGTCTGAATCACAAAGAGGAGTGTTGTCAGGGTTTCAGGGGATTGTTGAGTTATTCTTGGGATCCCAAAGTTGCATTGATGTTCCTTCTGGGTGATATCTAGATATTATTTTCACCAGAGTCTATGGAGGACAAAACGTAGAGAAAACTATCTACAGAACAAGTGTAAATTAAACTTGGCAAGTGAGGCTTTGTTAATAATAATCAGCTGAGCTTGTCATCTTAAATATATGGCAGAAAAACTAATAGATTGAGGTGGATTATGTTTGGTGAATATAGGCAGTACAAATTTTTTTTTTTTAAAGAACCCAAATTTTTTTCTTAGTGTTCCTATGAGAATGCTTCAGACTGTATTTTTAGATGACAAAGTTAAGTGCAGTTCCCAAATAGAGCTAATTTAAAAGTAAAATATATATCTCCTTAAAAAAGGCTTCTAATCCCTAAATTGTTCATATTTTTTCCTCTTCTCATTCTGATAGGAAATCCATAAAGTGTGAATATTGTTCATTGTGTCCCAATAAATAATTCAACTTGAATAGGTATAAATAAACAGCATAGTATTTTGTGTATTCTAATGTAAAGTTCTGTTTTGCAAGCTAAATATATATATTTATCTGATATTTATTGTGTATTCCCTCTTAACTGGGAAAAACATTATAAATTGCTTAATATCTAAATGATACTATTTTTCCCAAAGAACCATCTTCTTTTTTGCCTTAAATTTAAACAGTCCAAAAGCCTTTAATCATCTAAACACTCATATAATACCTAGTGGGCACAGTTGGGCTTTCCTGGTGGCTCAGCAGTAAGGAATCCACCTGCAGGAGACCCAGGTTCACTCTCTGGGTCGGGAAGATCCCCTTAGTAGGAAACGGCAACCCACTCCGGTATTCTTTTCTGGAGAATCCCATGGACAGAGAAGCCTGGTGGGCTACAGTCCATAGGGTTGCAAAGAGTTGGACACAACTGAAGCAACTTAGCACAGGAACAGTGGAACAGAATAATATGGGGAGAGGGTAAGAGAATGTCATGTAGAGTTAAGATTGAAATTCTGAAAGCCAGTTATCACCGGGTTTATTAATTTCCTTTAATTTCGGCCCTTGTCAGTCTTCTCAGAGGATAAGTATAAGTGGATGTGAAAAAGAGAATATTAAACCTCACTTTTCCCATGCCCTAGCTATTTACTTGGTGGAATCTTCATGTTTTATCATTTCACCATGGCTGAACAGAATCACATCTTGCAACGTGTCATTTTTATTTTGAGTTGTCATACAAGGTTCTGAAGTTGACCGACTATTTTTTCAAAGACATGACATTTAACCCACTCCTTGTTGTAAAATCATCATAGCATCAGGTTAATTTAGGCATGATGGTGTTTCTTCAGTATGTTGTAAAGTCATCCATTATTTTCTTAATTAGCTTGAAAATAGGACAAAACATTCATCGAAATTGCTTACATGAGTGAATTCTTTAGCTATTGGGCCAAAAGGAGAAAAAGAGCAGAAAGTTACAATTTAAGTATTGTGAGTGATGTCACCCTGTAGTGAGAGGGACATGGGTAATATAAGTCTGCTCTTCCCTCTTTTTGGCCTCAAATTTGTTTCTCTTCCAGTGTTATTTTACTTTTCATGTAACAAGGATTCCAAGGACAAGCCAACCATGGTGTTCATGCTTGTCCAAGGATTTAGTGATCTGTTCCAATCCTGCAGGAATGACTGATCGTATCACACGTACTCAGAGCGAGTATATCAGACTCCAACCTGTTACTCGCTGAGGTTTGGGAGAGTGATTTTGCTGAACCCTGATTTGAATTTTATGTCCATACTTTAGGTCTGTGATGCCCTAGAGAGATGCTGGCTACTGAAAGTGCTGATTGGGGATTTAAGTAACTTTGTACGAGAGGCTGAACTTTGTGACTGTTCTTTCTTTCTTTCTTTTTTTGCTCTTGAAAAAGAGAAAGGAAAAGAAGATTCTCTCTGATGAGCTAATTCTGACCTCATGTTCTCCTCTCACCTCCCCTCCTGTCCTTCCGCTGACTCTGAATCACTGATTGTGCATGTTTGACCCAGTGTTTTCCTCCTGCACCTGTCCTGTTGTCTACCCTCAGATTTACAAGGAGCAGCTTAATACCAGGGTTGTCCTGGTGGCTGTGGAGACCTGGACCGAGAGAGATCACATTGACATCACCACCAACCTCGTGCAGATGCTCCACGAGTTCTCCAAATACCGACAGCGTATCAGGCAGCATGCTGATGCTGTGCATCTCATCTCGTATGTATTCCCAGCCCTTGGCTTGATATTGTTCTCTATCCCTTTATTGTATCAGTTAGGTTATGTATTGGTAAATCTATCCTGAACAAGATTGAGGTTGATTCCTCTGTTACATAAGAAGCACAGAAGTAGGCTGCCCGGTGTTGAAACAGTGGTTCCAGTCATGAGATCTACTTTCAGAGCACTTCCCTCCCTTCAGACCTTCCATCTTCAAGGTCAGCTCATGACTCAGGACAGCTGCTGACACTCCAGCCTTCATCACAGGCAATAGGAATGCCAGGCAGGGACAAGTGTGAAAGGACCCTCCCTCCAGCTAACCCGTTGTAGTAGATTTCCTGAAAACGTGCATATCAATTTCATCAACAAATCATTTACTAGATCTTTATCAGCAGTGGCCACAATGAGCTGTAAGAGAGTCTAGGAAAGATAGTCTTTTGAAATGATCTACTGAGTAAAATTGATGTTCCATCACTAAAGAAAGGGGATAGATACCTTGTTTACTTCTGATGAGTTGCTCACTTCCCCACTGGTGGCTAAGCTGTTTTCAGACAGTCCTCTAAGGTTCTGTCCTGGGATCAAACCAACCAAAGTCCTTCTTCCTTCTTTATTCTCTCCTGTTACTTTTTGCTGTTCTCTCAGTGTTTAATCAGCAAGTTACAATTGTCAATATTTTGTATAACTATTAGATAGTCTCTACTAAAAAAAATCAAGGACTGTGGTCTCTATCTTTGTGCCCTCAATGTCTGTGCCAGTCTGTGGTGCTTAGTCAGGTGCTCAATTGATTTTTGACTCAACTGAGATTGCTTAACATAACATTAAAGGTATTTATGGTAACACACATTTTGAAGTATTTAAAATGTAGTTTTTGGCTTTCTGAAGGAAGATTGGTTTGGGGTATTCGGTGTAGAATAGATGTATTGAAATTGAATATTAATGGAATAAAGTTGGAATTAAAGGAATTAATTGGAATATGAATGGAATGAAATTGAAATATAATGGTCACTACATTGGTTTCCTAATAGCACTTAATTTTTCCTAAGGCGTGTGACATTCCACTATAAGAGAAGCAGCCTGAGTTACTTTGGAGGTGTCTGTTCTCACACAAGGGGAGTTGGTGTGAATGAGGTAAATGTTATCAATTTTCCTAAAGTAGATCTTTATCTGTGCATCTGATTTCTTTCTTCCCTGTGGCCTAGTTTACATCCCTTCTCAGACCTATTTAAAATGATAATGACATTGAGAATATAGTGTAAGTGGTTTGTATTAGTAAATAGAACCCAAAGTGATCTTTAGTGTTAGAAAAGAGCTTTTGTTTCATATCATAATGATAGTCTTTCATATTTGTCAGGCAGATGCAAACCGAAGATTGGCCCAGAAATTTCTTGGCCTCTGTAGATCAGTTTTTATAATCTTGTTAATCCTTCTGTTATGACTTTTTAAAGAATTATCTGCTCTTCTGCCCATGTTAGGTTTAACACACCCTCCAAGTAGAACCAACTAAATCTAAACCTTGGTCAGTTCCTGAATATATAATGGTACTAGATTATCCCAGTAGCCATCATTCAGTGGAGACTTCTCTTGACAGATTTGTAGTAAGTTGAATTTATTCTCGGTTTGGTATGAGGTGAAATGGGGCACAGCCTTTTATGATTTTGTGTTTCCATGTGAAAACATCAAGTTCTGAGAGATGCCACATAGTGAGAGAGGCTTTCTGCTTCTTGGGCCCAGTTGCAAGGAGGAAGTGATAAGGAGCATATGCCGTGTTTTGATGCTGTGAGGCTCTACTTAGGGGACTGAGAAGATATGTGGTAATGATTAAGAAATAATAACTAGCTTTGTGCCCTCTCTCAAATGTTTCCCACACACTTTCAACTCTGAAAAACAGTATGGTCTTCCAATGGCAGTGGCACAAGTATTATCGCAGAGCCTGGCTCAAAACCTTGGAATCCAATGGGAACCTTCTAGCAGAAAGCCAAGTATGTACATTGACCTTCTTACTTTCATGTGCCATTCTGTCTGTATAATGCATGTCCGGTCAAAAAAGAAATATTTTTCATTCCTAAGTCATAATAGCTTAACTGTGGTATATCTCCTTCCCCTAAACAAATGATAGAAATGAGCAATTTAAGGTAACTCTTAATCTGTGTGGGTTGGAGAAATGTCCCTTTCAATGTCTGTAAAATCATCCTTTCTCAGGGCATGATCAGCTCTTGCTCACACTGCAGAATGTTGGGGCGCGTAGAGGTGAATACTCAGCCTGTAGGTTCTAATCAGTTGAATAGACACAAGATGTCAGTGGAGCTCCATCACAAGCTCAGTTGGATCAGAAAAAAAGATCTGGAATTAAAAGGAGCTTAAACCCTAATGAGATTTATCAACATAGTACCATCATTAAATTAGAGAAGCTTCCCTTGTAGGCAGCCCATCCTGGGGGCAGGTGATAGAGTATAATACTCCTCCACTGAGCTGGCAGGGCCTCGGAGTAGAAACAGCCACAGATCCCATCCTGTAGGAAAACACAGCCAGCGACTACTGGATGTCACTTGCCTCATTAACCAGAGGAGAGGCAGATGGAAAGACAAGTCTGAGATTCTAGAGGTGCAGTGTTAAAGGCCCACAGTAATTTGAGGTGGGGGGGGGGGTCCTTGAACATTTTAAATTTCTTTTAAATCAATATGAAATCCAACTTGGATTATATTCCTCTTTATAGCAATACAATAGTAAAATATAGTTTCGATTAATAATACACTTTTGTGGCAGAAGGCCAAAGTGCCTAGGAAGCACACAATGTCATCCTGCGGAAAAAAAGACCGAGGTATTCACTCCAACTAATCTCTTACCTGGGAATTAAGTGGAGATCTACTCTCCTCTGTGAAAATACCAGATGCTGGGAATAAAGGTGTCCTTCTCCACCCGCCTCCCCAGGGAAGAAAAGGATAAATATCTACCTTAACATTATCCTATGCTTTATACCTTTTTGACTACTATCAAATAATTGTCATTAATGGATAGTGTTATGGAAACTTGAAATAAAATCTATATCCAAGATGTCTTGATTCCCTTTAAGGGCCTATTAGGTCATCACTTTATGGGTACATTAAGTTTGGTGGCATTTAGCAAATCTCCACAAACTTTCATCTGTTAATTTCTTGCTCAGAGTGCTTGCTTTCCCAGAGTATGCATTAAAGGAGATGATTCAGGTTTCACTGGCTGGCATCAATGCCCGAAAATCAGAAGGAGTAGGACCTTGTTATAATCTTGTTTGAAATACTTGGAACCAAGAAGAGGCCAGTGCTGGGGGCAGCTAAGAGATCTTACTGAGTCATATGATGGAGAAGGGTGAGCAATAGGGTTCATTACTCATACCAGGCATAGTTCCTTCCTTTCTAAAATTCTTTATTCCTTTGTGAATTGTTTGTCCAGATAGATTAGTTCTGAATTTTGAATTTTTAAAAATCCATTTGGAAGTCTTTAAAGATATCTTTGTCTATCACAGAAAAGAGAATAGAAAAAAAAAATGAACGAAAAGGCTAGCCTATCACAATATCCATATGTCCATCTGTGGTATCTGTGTTAAGTTTATGATTGTTATTTAATTTAGATGACCTTACATTTCTATTTTAGATTGCTCTCTTGTACTGTATGTTTTAGCTTAGTGTTCTTCAAGCCTATGGCTGATGCTTGCTTTGACTATGGCAGGCTGAATTCTCTTCCCTAACGTCCAGTTAGCAGGACTTCAGTGAGGACTCACTGAACTGTGCAGTAGAGTTTTGCAGTTCCCAGAGAACACATAGGCTACGATCTCATGTGAGCCCCAGTACCATTCTGGGAGATGGGCACAGAGATACCTTCCCATTCTAGAGGTAGAAGCCCTGAGACCCAAGAAATGCTAAGTCATTTGCCTGTGAAACTCTCATCAGATAGAACTTGGACTGAAACACTAGTTTGTAAAGCCTACCTTGGACCACAGTACTTTCCATTAAACATTAAACTAGAAACTGAATTGAATTCTCTGAGTTACAAAAATGAAGAGAGGCACAATTTTATTTCTTGCAGCTGTTGTCTTAGGAGGCAAGCTATACTTGTTGGAAAGGAAAAAAAATATTAATTTAAATAAAATAGGTTTTGCTGTTGATAATTTTCCTAGGTTAAAGAAGTAGCAATGAATAATTAAGGAGTTAAAGAATGACTAGCTCTCCACCCCCAGCAGCCCCGTAGCAATCCTGCAGGCAAATCAGCTGGGCAAGATAGCATCTGAAGAAAGATCAGGAGGAGTCAGGCAGTCTGCACACAATGGAAAATGATGCAGAATCCAACCTCTTGCCCTCCTGACTCACTGAAATTTCTTCTCATTTTTCCCTTAAAAAACTGTCATGGCCAAGCAGAATCTTCAGAGTTGGTTTGAGACATGAGTCTGCCTTCTCCCCAAGTTTCTGGCTTCCTGATTAAAGCAACCTTTCCTTTCCAACCAAAAAAAAAAAAAAAAAAAAAAAAGAGAAAGAAATAGGTTTTGTTTGGTGAGACATCATGTTCTTTACCCATTTGACATGGAATTGGTAATAAGGAATTATTTTAAGAGCTGCGATGCAAATTAAAGATGTGACTTTTGTTGTTTCCCTTTTCTTCCATTGCTTTGTATTGTTTCACTGGACTAGAGTGTGACTGCACAGAATCCTGGGGTGGCTGCATCATGGAAGAAACAGGGTAAATTTTCATTGTACCTGCATGTGATATATAACTTTCTGAAATTGGTATCTATTATCAGCTATAGTCTCTCAGGTACTGGTCTATTAAGCTAAGCCTTAAAATAAATTCAATAATTCATTATCTGATATTTTAAAAAATGAAATAGCAGGTTCACTTTGTACTTTGAGCTTTTTATTTAAAGTTGGTAATAAAAGTAAAATAAAGTAACTGCTTCTACTTCTATTAACCATTAAAAGAAGCACATGATTAAGTGCTTCTAAGTTTAGTGGTTGCATTAATTTTTTAGTACACTTAGGATAAAAGCTGGTTGTCAGTGAAAACCCATTTAGTCAACAATTTATATTTTAAGGAACTCATAAATAGACATGTTTACTGTAATAAAATTGTACTGTATTCCTTATATAATCAATAAGACTTAAAAAAATATTGAGACAGATTTATCATGACTAAATTAGGTAGTCTTCTTCTGATAGGCATTTGAACATTTCCTCACCTAACTCCTCTTTGGAAACTAGAGCTGTTCGCTCAGGGTTGCTAGTACATCTGTGAATTAAAGCCTAGAAACATAATCTTTCCCAGGGACCCCTGCCCCATTGCAGCCACTGCCCCAAGGCCTCCTAAACTAGAGCCCCCTCCCAATAAATAGAAGTTCCTCACTCGCATCTCTCCCACCTCCTGTGCCCATGTCAGACATCTTCACCACATCACCGTTTCTGGTCCTGCCCCCTCCCTGACTACTTTTACAGAGTCCCTTCCTTATTTCCCCACCAGGAGTCCAGCTCGGGAACACGAGGCATGTGAGCATGAAGGCTTGAAGAGAGACTCAGCCATTATGCCTGCTACTTTAGAGCACGTGTTTCTAGAAATTAGTTCAAACTTGACTGTTAACTTTGATGCTTCCCTTTCTATTGTACCATAGTTTTGCAACATTATTGCTTAGTCAGGCTTTTGTGAGGTAACACCATTCATAATATTGGTTCTATCAAGAGAGGTCTTCTGAACTTCCAGTTTCTAAACGAATTTTTAGACTGACTCTCCATAGGATATAATAAAACTATTTAAACTTAATATGTATATTCTGATGGGCTTCCCAGGTGGCTCAGTGATAAAGAATCCATCTGTCAAGCAGGAGACATGGGTTCAATCCCTGGGTCAGGAAGATCCCCTGGAGAAGGAAATGGCAATCCATTCCAGTATTCTTGCCTGGGAAATCCCATGGACAGAGGAACCTGGCAGGCTATAGTACATGGGTTGCAAAGAGTCGAACACACTAGCAACTACTCACCACAGCCGCAGCATGTACTGACATAGTGATAGAAATTTGGTTAACTCACAAAGAAGTTATTATATTATATTCCTTTGGTTTTGATATTATATTCTTGCAAAATCATGGATTTTACCAAGTAGTATTTGAAGTTGAGAATCAGGAGCTATTACCTAATTCTAATTCAGAAGGAGCTTACCCTAATTCTGGTTTGGTTGTGTATATATGCATATAAAAACATCCATAGTCTAACACATCTCTTTAGGGTTTCCTTGTTTACCTCAGTTCTGTTGCTAAAGCCTGCAATGTAATATCTTTAATCAATTGACTCACAATTCCCTCCTCCAAAGTAAAATCTTATGGGTTCCTAAGCTCCTTTTATTTAATTCAGAGGCAAAAAAAAAAAAAAAAAAAGAAATGGTGCTTATCTTTACCATGTGCATGCTCAGTTGCTTCAGTTGTGTCCAACTCTGTGTGACCCCGTGGATTATAGCCTGCCAGGCTACTCTGTCCATGTGATTCTCCAGGCAAGAATACTGGAGTGGGTTGCCATGCCCTCCTCCAGGGGATCTTCCTTATCCAGGGATAGAAACCACGTCTCTTACATCTCCTGCATTGGAAGGTGGATTCTTTACCACTAGCACCACCAGGGAAGCCCTATCTTTACTGAGAGCAAATAAAAGTGACCACATTTCTACAGCCTAGATGAAGTTTTGGGATGAACTTTTCAAAAACTCGATCAAGTCTGAGTACAAAAGGGCTTGACTACTAAGGAGGTTGTAACCTAGCCTCCCAAATCTGTGACTTCCTTTGGATTTCTGTTTTTACAGGCTCTAGCACACATACTTACTTGGCAGTTTGAACATAAGTGCCTTGTTGAAATTTGTGTAGAATCACGTGAACCCCTGGTGGCTTCCCTGGTGGCTCAGACGGTAAAGCGTCTGCCTGCAATGTGGGAGACCTGGGTTCAATCCCTGGGTCGGGAGGATCCCCTGGAGAAGGAAATGGCAACCCACTCCAGTACTCTTGCCTGGAAAATCCCATGGATGGGGGAGCCTGGCGGGCTACAGTCCATGGGGTCGCAGAGAGTAGGACACAACTGAGCGACTTCATTTCACGTGAATCCAGAGTGATCATTTTGTTCTAATTCAACGGTTTTAATTTTCTTCTTTGATGACTGTTTTGGGTAAATTATTTACATAATTGATTCTTTATTTCCTCAGGGTATCTCATTCCAGAAAATTCTCAAAGTGCAGTATTTTGGAGTATAGAGACTTTTTACTGAGAGGGGGTGGAGCCTGTCTTTTCAACAGGCCAACAAAGGTTAGTAATTTAGAAAGTCTGCTTATTTCTCCTTTTTTTTTTTTTTCTTTAACAGTGGAAATATGCCAAATGTCAGATACTTGTTTCGGAAAGCAGTTTTCTTTCCGGTCAGATTAATGTTTAGTTATAAAAGGCTTTGTCGTGTTGAAGAGTGAGTCTTGATTCAGTGAATGACAAGACCACAGCTTCACTGTTTGAAAACTCTGGTGTCCCGATGCTAGTTGTCCCTGCTGTCAGTACTCCCTCCAAAAAACAGGCAGACAGTCCTTCCGTTAAAATATCTTGAAGTTCTCATGTTAGGGTCTTTATCCTGCTGCCAAGAGATAATGAGTTAGACTAAGATATATTACTTTAGTAATTTAGTAAGATATATCACTTTAGTAATTACCATTACTCTGACAAAAATTCTGTTTCCCCTTGACATTTTCTGTAGGAGTATAAATAATTTCTTGGCTTTTCTTTCTTTCTTTTTTTTGGGGGGAGGAGAGGAATGTCCATTCTCCCAGATAGAAAGCATTGCTGATATCAACTAGCCAAAAAAAATGACCCAAAGTATTTATGGAGCTTATGCATACACACATACATATTTGTATGTATGTATTTCTTTACTTGAGAAGGTCCATTTGTCAATGGCATTTCGTTACTGTTCGTGTAACAATCTCTTATACACAATTCCTTCATTCAAAAGCCCTGAAAATTTGGAAATGTTTTTTGTGAATTTTCAGGAAACATAGTGGACAGTAGAACTTGCCCTGAACTGAAAAGTTTTATTTAACTCTCATAGTGTAAATATTCATAAATCTTACTGCAGAAATGTTAATGTGTTCAATTCTAGGCTGTATACCAGCCTTTTCAGGGCCCTTTTACAGAACATAGTAAATGCATCATACTTTTCTAAAATCCAACAATGCCAGAATTCTTAAGCTCCCGGGATTTTAGATCTGGGACTGTAGACCTATAGCAGAGTCATTCTAAATGAAGTTCTTAAAGGCAAAAAGACAGGACTGGTGCAAATTAGCAGATGGCATAGACATTCTAACATTGCACATTTCATATTTCCTTTTAAGACACTACATCATAAGTCAAATACAGTCCATTGCTCTGCAAAATACTTAATGCTCTGCAAATTGAGAGAGCAGGGAAATCATGTTAGCTTTAAAAAGGAAAAACAGTGACTGATGTCGATAACTGACAGAATAATTTATTCCCATCCCCATAATTAAGTGATACTGCCAAGTTAAGGCTGATACTCTGATGCCTGACATCTGTATAAAATCTCAGCAAGGCTGCAGAAAAAGAACAGGAATTTTAAAGTGGCCTTGCATCATTAAACTCAGTCGCCTGCCTTTCATGGCATTGATCTCAATGCAACAGAAATTTGAAAGCTTCAGAGTGTTTAAAATGGGTGCAGTGAGTAATAATGAATTAATGTGAGCTGCTGGCATTTCTGAATTGCAAAGTACATGGCTAATTTTACCTGTCGTACAGCTCACCAGCTAATTATAAGCATCACGCCTGAGGAGACAACACTGAGTTGTTTGGAAATACTAAGAGCTCTAGTGTGTATATAAGGATCCATCATTAGCTTTCTGAGATTGCCTGAGAGTAGAAAGGAAATTATTCCAATAACGTGGAAACTAAATAAAAAAGTACCTATATGTCTTCAATTTTAGCAGTTAGTGAATTTGGAATTCTGTCTTTTTAAATGATATATTGGAATAATTTTTTAAAAGCCCCTGTGGATTACCGTGGGATGGTTTATATGCATGTATGAAAGAACGGACTTTTTTCCAAGTGTTATAGTCAGTGGATGTATATATATATATGCATGAGGATCCCCTGGAGAAGGAAGTGGCAACCCACTCCAATATTCTTGCCTGGAGAATTCCATGGACAAGGAGCCTGGTGGGCTATAGTCCACAGGGTCATGAAGAGTTGGACATGACTGAGCGACTAACCCACATGAAAGAACTGACTTTTTCCTAAGTGTTATAGTCAATTTGTATATATATATATATATATATATATATATATATATATACGCATGTTTTATGTGTTATTTTCACATTATCTACGGACATCGTTTCTGTTCTCTGGGAACCTTCTCAGCTGTCACATCTGCCATCTGATTTGTGACAGTGACCTGTCTCTGGATGGAAGAAGAGTCCTAAGAATGAAATCTAGCAGTGGTTTACGTGGGAGGCCTGATACAAAGAGCTATCATGTTCCAGTCTGCCTTTCTCTTTTCTCCTCTCTGCTGATCAGAATGTCACAGAAATGAGGACTGTTGATTTTAGTAGTTGGATTTCCCCATGGGGAAGCCCCACCCAAGTATCCTGGAAACCTTGCTTGCTTCTTATAGCAGCGTTCCTCCTGGAAGCAGAAGGAAGATCAGGTCTCCCTTGGCTGGACTCGGGGAGGCAGTCCTTCCTTGGGTGTGTGCTGCCCTCTCTCAGATACATAACTCTGAACATTTGGATTGGAATTCCCTGTTCCAGTCTTCGCCTGAGTGTAGTGGACAACACAGAAAAATCTTGCCCCTGGTAATGGGAAATGGAAATGTTTCTCATAAATAATCAGCTGCCTCAACAACTGTACTGTAATATAGTTTATTTGGCAATCAAGTTCATTGCATTAGGAGGGTGGATTATTCTAGAAATTTGACTCTTCCATCACTCCAGGAATGATTGAGAAATGTCTATAATCTGTGCATATGCCTACATGTTTGCCTAATATGGTTCAGATGCTGCAGTCTTCTTTTCAGTGACAATGATGGGCATGGATTTCCAGCAACACTTTTCCCTAAGTTTATTTGCATTTACTTGGTGGCATATATCACCTTTAGCTGTCACTGAAGCATTTTTATCTTTTTGACAGTTTTTGTATCTTCTCAGCTGTCTGGATATAAGTCAGCAAATTAGGTACCTGTGAGTCTTATTAGAGATGCATTTTAACTCCATTAGCAAAAATGAAAAGTGATCTATTCATCTTGACAGCTTATTTCTATAAAAAGTAACTCTAATGGTAGAGGTCATCTCTGGAACCCACCACCAGAGAATCCTCCAAGAGATATTACCTCCATTTAAAATATGTTTTTTAGAAGTGTTATAAATAAATGAACAGTGTTTCCCACACAGATGTATTTGTAAGATGCCATAACAATAGGTCATAGAGGAATATCTATGATTATAGGGTGTGTATGTAGCCTAATTGGAAAATTGATTTTCTGTGATAAATTGAAATGTTTTCCCTTTACCTTTCTAACCTCTTTCAGCTATTTGAACCCACAGAATGTGGAAATGGATACGTAGAAGCTGGGGAGGAGTGTGATTGTGGTATCCATGTGGTAAGTATGAGAAATCTTTGCTACTTTCAGCACATCTTCTACCCAGAGCAAACAGTAATAGCATTAGTGAGAAGTCTCCCTCATCATTCACTGTGGCCTCACTGCCTTTATTTCTGAACTCTCTCATCAATGCTTAATCCTAGCTCAGATATGTTAGAATTAATCATGTCCTTATGGCTCTGTCTGAAGAAACCTAATATATTCTTCTAATCAAACTCATATCTCTTAAAAATTCATAGCCCATGTTCCTCTCAGACAAGCTGTACCAAGTCATGACAATTCTTTCTGTGTTGTGTAATATTTTTGTCTTGGTAAAGCTAGATTGAGTATTAAAATTATAGTAGGGCTAACCGAGGGTAGGATGCCTGCTAAAAAATAAGCTTACTCTTTGGTAGAGAAGTCCTTTCTTAGAAGATCATACTTTACTGAGAAGTATAGCAGGAAGGAATCTACCACTAAAATGATTAATTCTTTCCTAAAATATTTGCTTACCATTATATATATGTGAGTCATGCATGTCACACGTGGAGAAAATGTAGAATGACCAGCGGGTGGGTTTCCCGCTTACTCACGTGAAGTGCTTTCTCTAGGAGTGCTATGGACTGTGTTGTAAGAAGTGTTCTCTCTCCAATGGGGCTCACTGCAGCGACGGGCCTTGCTGCAATAGTACCTCGTGTCTGGTGAGTTCTCTGACAGTTTCGTCTCTTATCGATGACGTGTTAGCCAACTATTGCAATGTGTACCTTGAGTATTTATACAGCTTCTCACACTTTTGTTGATGGACACTGTGTGTTAGCCCAGCAATTTACAGAATCAATAAATCTAGCCAAATTCTGTGAATTACTACAGTTATCTTTATTATAATTCACTACCAACAAACCCTTGGACAGCAAGGAGATCAAACTAGTCAATCTTGAGGGAAATAAACCCTGACTACTTGTTGAAAGGACTAATGCTGACGTTGAAACTCCAGTATTTTGGTCATCTGATGCGAACAGCTGACTCATTGGAAACGTCCCCGATGCTGGGAAAGATTGAAGGCAGAAGGAGAAGAGGGTGTCAGAGGATGAGATGGCTGGATGGCATCACTGATGCAATGGACATGAGGCTTGGGCAAACTCCGGGAGATGGTGAGGGACAGAGAGGCCTGGTGTGCGGCAGTCCATATGGTGGCAAAGAGTTGGACACGACCGGGTGACTGAACAACAACCAATAATCCTATTCTCCACCACCTCCCTAAGAAAGTATACCTGTGATCCTTCCAGAATAAACACTGGCAATTGCCCTGCTAACATGGGTGAAAATCAAATTAAATGGTTGAATAGAAGAGGGACAGTTTCTGTGGTGTTTTTCATAACATGTCCCACTTACAAACTTTTTCTTGAAAACCCATCCTAATTTATTTTGGAGCCTGAGCATAAAACTTAGTCCTTATATTTTCACATTTGATTTTTAAAATCCCTTAGAAAGGCAAACGAGCCAGACAAGGAAGTAATATATGTATGTAAGTTTATATGTGTATATGCACACCTTTTGTTTCTGTGGAAATATTACTTCTATCTTTGGAAAACTGTGGTTAATTTTTAAAAAGTCATTTTTAAAATCTTTCTTTTTCTCATTCTATAAAATTCTTAATAGTTTTTAAAACCAGAAAATAATATGATTTAACTTTATTCAATACCAAAGGAGTATTAGGCTTATGGTATTCTATAAGATTCCAGCTTAGATGTTCTTGCCTTATGTCCCCAAGCAGATTATAAATTGCTTGAAAATGATGGACTCTTTCCTTCATCTTGTACCAGCCCCTCTCCTAGTCAAACAAAATGCCTTGTATTCAGCAGTCATTCACTGGCATCACTGAAGGGAATTCATATGAATTAATTGAAATCTGATTGTATATATTTAGCTAAAGCAAGACTAATATACAAGCTAATAGATAAATTAGTGCAGATTGAGTGTGTGTATCAGCCTTCAGAGAGGTCCTAAATGTTTATATTTATATTTTAGTATTTAGTTCTTTGTCTTAAGCCACACCAGTGTTTCTTCTTTACATAATTACCATCACAGTGTTTTCCAAACATAATACTCTGAGATAGCAGATTTTGAAATCTGAACATTTAATGCCTTGGTTAATGATTCATATTTACTACAGAGAGTGATTTTTGGGTATTATCTCTATTCTGAAACTACCTTGATGATTCATAAAAAGAGTTTGGCAGTGGTAATGAAAGGATGTTATGATTTCTGGTGAATATAAGAATACTAACTCGAAATATTAATATTGGTTCCTAATGTTGAGTTTTGATTTGCAGTTTCAGCCACGAGGATATGAATGTCGGGATGCTGTGAATGGGTGTGATATTACCGAATATTGTACTGGAGACTCTGGCCAGGTATGGCAAACTGAATTTTAGGTAATCTTATTTTCAAATACATATTATAATGCTTTCAATTTGAATTCCATGTGTGAATATGATTCGATTCTTTTGGGATTTTTGGTTTTGTTTTGTTCTGTTTTCTAGTAGTTTCTAGCTCCCACTGTGCTTTTATTTTAGGAATATTTATTGGGCCTAAAAAATCTGTTTTCTTCCAAATTTCCCCTTTATAATTTCCCTTATTATTGCTTATATCCAATTAATTGGTATAGGTGTATGTATCAGCAATGTTCTGGTCCCCACATCTAAAACAGTAGGCTCACACTGATAAAGCACTAATGGTACTATTTTCAAGCAATTTTAAGCCACAAAACCCTGTCTTTTAGCAAAATTTTGGACAGAAGTTCAGTGTATAAATCTGAAAGTGTAGCACTGCTGTAGTTGAAGTGGGACTGGGGGGCCGAAGTCCTGTCTGTCACCATCTCTCTCCATTTATGTAGGAAGCACTGGCTTCGTGGCCCACACACTTGGCATGATCTTCATGTTAAAATTATTGCATTATCATTAAGATTGCCTTTTGGCATTCCTTCTTTACTTTTTATGTTTTTAAACATTTACATCGTGTTGTTTTAAGTCTTTGTCATTCAAATGAATATCTGTGGAGCCCCTGCTGTGTTTCAAGCACTGCTTTGAATGCCAGGCTATGGGAGGAATCCAAATAGGCAACTCCTTGCTCTTCCCGGGCTTGCATTCTGCTGGGTTAGAAAGGCTAATAAATTCATGAAACCCAGTGAGTACAGAAGCCTGGCTTCTTCAAGAGATGGAATGGAAGCAGGAATAGCTGGGAAATAGTGGAAATGATTCAGGGAAGAAGTCAGGAGTCAGGCGTAGGGGCTTGGTAAGAATTTTTGACTTCATCCTACCTTCGATTTTATTCTGACGTTACTTCAACAGCATTTTCCAATGCTATGATACAATTTTTATAAATATCCCCTTTACAGTTGCATGAAAGTCAGCCATGTGAATTTACCAGTCACTTCTACATCTAGTGGTGAATATTTAGATTGTTGTCAGCATTTCATTATTATCATTAATATGGCTATAAATCTCTTTTCATTAAAAAATTTTTTTTTCTGGCCTGGCCACATGGCAAATGGGCTCTTAGTTCCCTGACCAGGGATCAAACCTGATCCCCTCCCTGCGTTGGAAGGGCAGAGTCTTAACCACTGGACCACCAGGGAAGTCCCTCTATGCACTTTATTTTATCTTTTCATTTATTTTTATTAGTTGGAGGCTGATTACTTTACAATATTGTAGTAGTTTTTGCCATACATTGACATGAATCAGCCATGGATTTACATGTGTTCCCCATCCCGATCCCCCCTCCTGCCTCCCTCCCCATCCCATCCCTCTGGGTCTTCCCAGTGCATCAGTCCTGAGCACTTGTCTCATGCATCCAACCTGGACTGGCGATCTGTTTCACACTTGATAATATATGTGTTTCAATGCTATTCTCTCAGATCATCCCACCCTCGCCTTCTCCCACAGAGTCCAAAAGTCTGTTCTATACATCTGTGTCTCTTTTTCTGTCTTGCATATAGGGTTATTGTTACCATCTTTTAAAATTCCATATATATGCATTAGTATACTATATTGGTGTTTATCTTTCTGGCTCACTTCACTCTGTATAATGCGCTCCAGTTTCATCCATCTCACTAGAACTGATTCATATGAATTCTTTTTAATGGCTGAGCAATATTCCATTGTGTATATGTACCATAGCTTTCTTATCCAATCATCTGCTGATGGGCATCTAGGTTGCTTCCATGTCCTGGCTATTATAAATAGTGCTGCAATGAACATTGGGGTACACGGGTCCTCTATGCACTTTAAAGAGTGTTTTTTATTCAGAGTTAGCAACTTAGGGTAAGTTTCTCAAGAGCAGAATTACCTATTGCCGGGTATTGTGATTTACATGGGGTTCCTGATAGAGTATGGCTGGAAACTAAAATATCATTTTTGTTATTACAAAGAGCCAAGTTGAAAGTCCTAGCTCAGTGTGAGGGCTAAATGGGCCTCTTTACAGATCCCAGATTTAGGCTGTAGTAACAGATTATTGACATAACTGGGCCTAGAATGACCTCTCCTTGCAAAGGTGGCCCTTGTATGCCGTAGAGGAGCAGTAGAGAGAGGATGAATCATGTGAGTAGGCAGGAGAAGATGGCAGAACTGAGCCAGAATGCTGAGTTATTCTTCTGAAGTTTATCCATCAACCAGTCAGTTGCTCTACCTGCCTGGAGAAGTGAGCACAGGAGCAGAGAGTAACTGGAGTTACACGGAGTTCTTCTCCCTGGAAGGAAACATGAGGAGAGGAAAGCAAAATTTCCTAATTAACCTTTCTGAAAAGTTTTGATATATACCATCTAAGGCTTGATTCAAATGGATATAGTACAAAGCTTATGGTACAGCGAACTGTATGGCTATCCTTTTGTGATTTTTGTGTATATCTGTCCTTACATATAAATAGATCTTTACAATTTTTAAATAATATAGTGGCAGTATGTAAGAACTGTGGATTCTGTGATTTATGACAAGTATATTGACATTTCTGATACACTATTTCACTGAGTTATATTTTTAGTTTTGTAGAATATTTTTAGTTTTGTAGAATGAGACCCATTGTATATGGTTTTGGTTTTGTGTGTTCAATTCTTTTAAGAGCATCAGTTCAGTTCAGCGCTCAGTCATGTCCGACTCTGTGACCCCACAGACTGCAGCACGCCAGGCCTCCCTGTCCATCACCAACTCCTTGAGTTTACTCTAACTCATGTCCATTGAGTCAGTGATGCCATCCAACTGTCTCATCCTCTGTCGTCGCCTTCTCCTCCCACCTTCAATCTTTCCCAGCATCAGGGTCTTTCCAAATGAGTCAGTTCTTCGCATCAGGTGGCCAAAGTATAAAAATAGAGTTTTTCCATTTCAACCTTTAACTCCTGAATTGTTATAGGCTTTACTGGAAATAAAGTTTTTATAATAAGGGTTCTAATTCAATCTAATATTTTGTTGATTAAATTTTTAAAATATTCTTTTAATTTCATGTCCCAAGGTGAAAATTGTACTGTTAAATTCTCAGTTCCTTTAGTAACAATTCCCTTCTATGACCAGAAGGAACCTAAACTAGATAAGTGGAAGAGAGGGAGTTAAACACCACCACACCCTTGCCCCCAACACACAGTAATTCTTCTGTTTTGAAAGAAGCAGGAAACTTTGAATTTAATTGATACTAATAATTAAAATGGGATGTCTCAGAATCTCTGCATCTCTGAAAATCAGTACTTTTGGTGACATTATGTATTTATTGCTTTTATTTCACAGTATATTTCTGCTTAGTTTTTATATTAGCATTTACTGATGCTTCTGAGCTGCTTTTTAAATTCACAGTTTCAAAGAGAATAAATAAGATGTGGAACTGAGAGACATTCTGAGCAAACAATCTGGATGATCTAATAAAGATATTTTTGAAAGATATGTGAAATATGTTTTGTTAAACACTATGAAATATGTCATCAAAATGGGAGTATAACACAATTTAAAATAAGCACATTTAAAGGCTGTTGCACTGTGGAAGCCAGCCTCAGTTGGACCTTACTGTACAGTGTAAAAATGGCATTTATTTATCAGTATTATTTTGTATATATTTTTATTTTTGGCTGTGTCTCTAATTGAGGCACACAGGCGTAGTTGCCCTGTGGCATGTGGGATCTTAGTTCCAAGACCAGGGATTGAACCCATGTCCCCTGCACTGGAAGTCAGATTCTTAACCACTGAACCACCAGGGAAGTCCCTCAAATGGCATTTAGAGACGGAATCCAGAGCTCTGCTCACAAGCAGAATAAAGTACACAGATTTATGGTTCTTCTATTTTAAATGTCTCCAGAGAACAATAGACGTTTCATAATTTCCTTTGTTAAGCATTTCAGTGTTAAACAACTGGCTTTTGTTAGCCTAGACTGAAAATAGATGAGAAATCTTCTCCCATGCAGTTATGACATTTTATGAGAGCTTTTTAAATTTTATCAAATCCTACTAGTTTTCTCCTATTGAAACATCACAAAAGTCAAATATGACAAGTTAAGTTTAGACCCTGATGTGTGTATTCAGCGAACAACATTTCTTTTGCATTTTGGTTCAGTGTGGTTGCATTCATCTTGGAGTAAGTGAATAATTACTGTTAGTTGATTAATAAGATAATGATGGTGTTTTGAGTGGATTTGGATGAATGAAAGAGACCATAGGGAATCTCTGTTTTTGTGCAGTTGGTCCAGTAAGCCAAGTTCTCATGCTGATAATTACATCTTTTGAATAGTTACCATCAGGTTGAATGAAAACTGGTATGAAAATTGGTTGTTCATAGAAAGCTGTAGAACCAAAGCCTTTAATCTCAATGTATTCCTTGGTAAGTTACTGCTTCTTAGCAATTCTAAATTAGTTCTATTATCTTTCTGTTGTGACCTTGATAAACAGCTTGATACTGCAGAATAAAATAATTGTATCTGTGCGGGTCATTTGTTTATTTTCTCAGTCAGTCACTAGTCATTGAGTACCTTCTCAATAATAATTGAGCCCAGCTTTGTTCTAGGTGCCAGGGAGGGAAAAAGATGGAAAATCCCTGCCTGCATGGAGCTTGCATTAGGATGGGAGCAGTAGACAAACTGCATTAGGAGGGGGGCAGTAAACAAAGCCTTTGACTGTGTGAATCACAACAAACTGTGGAAAATTCTTCAAGAGATGAGAATACCAGACCACCTGACCTGCCTCCTGAGAAATCTGTATCCAGGTCAAGAAGCAACAGTTAGAACTGGACATGGAACAACAGACTGGTTCCAAATCGGGAAAGGAGTACGTCAAGGCTGTATATTGTCACCCTGCTTATTTAACTTGTATGCAGAGTACATCATGTGGAATGCTGGGCTAGATGAAGCACAAGCTGGAATCAAGCTTGTCGGAAGACACACATTGACACTATGTGTTAATGATTCGTGTCACTATTGATTCGTGTCAATGTATGGTAAAAACCACCAATGTATTGTAAAGTAATTAGCCTCCAATTAAAATTAATTAATTTAAAAAAAAGATTGCTGGGAGAAACATCAATAACCTCAGATATGCAGATACTACCCTTATGGCAGAAAGCGAAGAAGAACTAAAGAGCCTCTTGATAGAAGTGAAAGAGGAGAGTGAAAAAGTTGGCTTAAAACTCAACGTTCAGAAAACTAAGATCATGGCATCTGGTCCCATCACTTGATGACAAATAGATAGGGAAACAATGGAAACAGTGAGAGACTTTATTTTCTTGGGCTCCAAAATGACTGCAAATAGTGACTGCAGCCATGAAATTAAAAGATGCTTGCTCCTTGGAAGAAAAGTTATGACCAACCTAGACAGTGTATTAAAAAGCAGAGACATTACTTTACCAACCAACTTCCATCTAGTCAAAGCTATGGTTTTTCTGGAAGTCATGTATGGATGTCAGATTTGAACTATAAAGAAAGCTGAGTGCCAAAGAATTGATGCTTTTGAACTGTGGTGTTGGAGAAGACTCTTGAGAGTCCCTTGGACTTCAGGGAGATCAAACCAGTCCATCCTAAAGGAAATCAGTCCTGAATATTCATTGGAAGGACTGATGCTGAAGTTGAAACTCCAATACTTTGGCTACCTGATACAAAGAACTGACTCATTGGAAAAGACCCTGTTGCTGGGAAAGATTGAAGGCAGGAGGAGAAGGGGATGACAGAGGATGAAATGGTTGGATGGCATCACTGACTCAATGGGCGTGAGTTTGAGCAAGCTCTGGGAGTTGGTGATGGACAGGGAAGCCTGCCTGGTGTGCTGTGGTTCATGGGGTTGTGAAGAGTCAGATACAACTGAGCAACTGAACTGACTGAGTAGACAAACAGATACATGAAAGTTTGATGATAAGTAAAACAGTGAATGGGGAACAGATGGTGCTCACATGGGGGAGAAGGTTATGGTTTTGGAGGACATGGTTAAAGAAGGCTTCTCTGAGATGCTGATGTTCAGGCAAAGTGCTAAAAAAATTGACAGAACAAGCTGGGCAGAAATCTGCGGGAAAGCTTGGAGGAAGAGCAAGAACAAAGACCATGGGTTGACAGCATGATTGGTACATTCACGTGAGGTCAGGTATGGATGAGGGCAGGGTCAGTATAGGAGCAGATCATGAATTTGGAAGACCGGTGAGTAGACTGGGAAGCCATTAGCAGAAGAGCAACATGATGTGGTTTAGGTTTTTAAAGGGACACTCTGGTAACTCTGTCACCTATAAGGATACTCGAGGGGATGAAAGGGAATCAGTTGGAGGTGTTGCATCATCAGGTGAGAGATAGTGTTGGGTTTGACCAGCTGTTAGCAGTGGAGATGGAGGAAAGTGGTCAGATTGTAATTATACTTGAAGGTATTGCTACCGGGTATTGTCAGTGGACTAGAAAGAGAGTGTGAGTAAAAGAGAGGAACACAGGTTAACTCCCTGGTTCGGAGCCTGGGCAGCTGGGAGAGTGGGACTGTCATTTACTGAGAAGGTGAAAATCAAGGGAGAACCTCACAGGGATTCCTCTGTTTCTTTTTATATATATATATATATATTTTTTTTATTCCTTTGTTTCTTATTCACTTACTGCACCTGTATTCCCCCCCCACCTTTTAATATTTGTTTTGAATGCTGTAGCAGAGCCTTTGACTTGAACTTCTTTTTTTTAGCTCTTAAATGTGATAAATAAGATGAAGAGAGAGTAAACATGTGAATTATTCAGGATAATGTTAGGGAAAATTGAAATGTACTTAAAAATAAATTGATAAATAGACCTGGAAAAAGAAAGAACTATCACATCACAGTTGTTTCAATAACTATAGTTTGAGAGTTCAGAAATGTAATGGAGATACAGCACTTTTATTGAAGGGCTGGGTATTTCTTCTTTTTCAGTAATGTGGCATGGAGGTGAGTGTCATGGGTGTCACATGCAGATCTGACATTTTCACATAACTGAACAAGGCCTTATAAATTAGTTCCTGAACGTTACTAATGATGACTGAACGAAGTCTTGTAAATTAGTTCCTGAACGTATCTACTCCTGTGTAACAAGCTGATTTGTTCCCTTTGTTGACCATTTTAATCCCTTCTACTTTGAACTTGGTAGGCAAGTGAACGTAAATTATTCTAGTGCATCTCATGGAAAACATAAGAAGCACCCGCTGCTTTGATTGATTGATTCATTTTTACCAATGACTGGAGAATAAATTTGGATTAGCTATTTAAGGAGTTACTCATGTTTTCCTAATTATAAGTTGTATTTTTTTACATTTATTTCAAACTTTACTGATGTGATCTGTAGCATACAATTTACAAATAGTAATAAAATCATCCTTAAATTTTTTTGCATTTTAATGTATTGTGCAAATAAGCTGAAAATACTTCACATATTGAATGCTAACTAAAAATATATTTTTCAGTGCCCACCAAATCTTCATAAGCAAGATGGATATGCTTGCAATCAAAATCAGGTATGCTTGGCCATAGGTTTTAACTGGGATTTTATGAAAGGCTCAGTTTTCAGGTTTTTTTTTTTTGGATGAATGTAATTTTGATGGCAAATTGCAACTCAAACAACAGGAAATTATTGCATTGGTCTTCTAATTCAGAGTTGTTTCACATCATATAAAATACTAAGTATATTTATCTCTGGGTGCAAACTGTCCAGATTGAGAGTGTGGGAAAAAAAAATAATGGCTGAAGAATTAGAGATCTAATTTATGGAGTTGTAACTATCTTTAATCATTTCAGCCTATTATGGAAAAATATGGTAATATATTGTAATGCTTTTTTTTTTTCCTGAAGCTATGTTATGACCTAAGCATTCACATACAAAAAAACCTAAAAATCATTTTGGTGTCACTCAAAGAAATGTACCCATTTTTGTTTTCCATAAAGTTTAAAATTTTAGATGATTAGTTAGACTTGAAGAGCTGTACAGTGAGGTCTGTTCTGTGTTTTAGATTTTAATTTTCATTCTTTTGTGTCTCTTAAGATGTTTGTGAGTTTTATTTTCATTGTGAAAATACTAGGGTACCCCAAAAACCCAACTTTGTCCAAAACAATGATAAGGAGACCTTGCAGTGAGAATCTGGGGGGAAATAGGACCAGCTCCTTGGACTTACAACATGCATTCTGTCCTCAGGGCCGCTGCTACAACGGGGAGTGCAAGACCCGGGACAATCAGTGTCAGTACATCTGGGGAACAAGTAGGTCATGCTTCCTGCTTGGTGGTCACACTCAGGTTTCTTTTAATATTCTTTGCTGCCAGTCTTGCTGAAAGAGAGATACGGCTTGGGAGTGATTTAAAAAAAAAACAGCTAGAAAAGGCTGAAGAGAATGGTGAATCATAGTCACAGGGCCACAGCAAACAACTGCCGACGTTGAAGACTTGTCGTCAGAGCCGAACAGCGCTATTCGGTGATTGTGGCTGTGACAGAACGGATGTTACACCCACTCAGACTGGGTTGAGTGCAGTGGTCATGCTCATTATGAATCCACTTCGGTAATTTTGTTTATACCTTGGATTTAACATTCACCCCTTCAAGTTAGCTTTCCATTCTTTTATCCTAGGAAAGTACCAGACTCTTTTTTTAAATTCTGTAATTGACTATCTGAGCTCAAAGTGAAACACAAGTACTTCCTGATATACAGACAGAGATTTGGGTACATGGTCATTTTCTTAGTATGTTCCCTACATGTCAGTACACATATTCTCTTCCTGACATTTTTATTGCCTTGCCAGTGAATTTCAGTTAATGAGGGCCAGACTGGAAGAGAGAGAAGTGGTTCTGTCTTGCTGGCAAAGACTGGGTCACCTACCAGGAAAAGAAGTCACCCAAAGGGGACTAGGACTCATGCACAAGTGATTTTAGTATTTGGTAAATATCATTTAACTGAAAGATTTAGTTTCAGTGGTTCAGTTTTGACACGGAAAGATAATAGAGGCATATGTGTCTTTCAAAAAAGTTGAAATATCAAAATCCATGTGCCAACAAAATTTCAGTGAGATCAGATTTTATAATGCTTCCTGATATTAATAGAAAGCAGGGTTAAGAATTAGTTTTTTTGGTGTCACTTCACTAATTCCTGCTGATGATTAATCCTACCTCCCATCCTCAAACCCACCAACAGGAACTGGGAATAAATTTGTCTCGCATGTTAAAAAGAATGGTGTGTTTGATCTGTCCTGCCTTGGCTTGCAAGAGCCATGGGTGAAATTTTCAGGACTTTTAGAAGCTGACTGGCATCACATTCTTAGTTTAAAATTAGCCAGGTATTACACTGTGGAAATTTACACTATGGAAATGGGCAAGTGCTACAAATTAGGAATTTCTTCCTTTTTCTGGAGCAACGGTTATTAAAATTTACTGGCACAGAGCTGGTTATGGATAACAAAAAGAACTAAAAGTAATTCTCTTTTCTTGCTCATCTCCAAAAGAGGCTTCAGGGTCTGACAAATTCTGTTATGAAAAGCTGAATACAGAAGGCACGGAGAAGGGTAACTGTGGGAAGGATGGAGACCGATGGATCCAGTGCAGCAAACAGTGAGTGGTCACCTCTGGAGCATCATGGGTGGACTTGGAAGCCCTGGTCCAAATGTGAAATGAGCACAAAATAAATGTCACTGATTTTTTAAATTAAATTGACTACTTAAAATTTTAAAAAGTATGAATTTAAAAGATCATATATCTACAAGCAAATGACTATGAACTAAACTGTTTCTGTGGCACAGAGACACCATTTCTGTAGAATTCAGGAAAGTTCTCACGTGCTGTATTTTACTTGAAGCTTGTTTGGAAGAGATATTTTGCTAAGGTATTTTAAATTAATAGTGGGTTTTGGTTTTCTACTTTTGCTTTAAAAAAGCCTACGAATATACTAGTATAAGGAATTCTGTAAGCAAAAGATGTAGACTGTCTATATTTTGGGGGCCATTTAAAATGAAATAACATACATTTGATTATTTCTCAAATGTAACATGATTTGATTTGATTAAATATCTAATATCTGTATTAAAGTTTTATTTTCCCTTCTAAAAAGTATCTGAAAGTGACAGTCAGTCAGTCATGGCCCACTCTTTGCGACCCCATGGACTATACAGTCCATGAAATTCTCCAGGCCAGAATACTGGAGTCGGTAGCCTTTCCATTCTCCAGGGGATCTTCCCAACCCAGGAATCAAACTGGGGTCTCCTGCATTGCAGACAGATTCTTTACTAACTAACTGAACTTTGAGGGCAGCCAAAAAAGTATCTAGTCAGTGCCTATTGAGGATTCTTTACTCAGGAAATGAGATGCCTTCAGAGCACATTGGTAATATTTTCCCTTGATTTGTTGAGGAAAGTTAAAATTGCAATTTAATAGTTTTTTAAGGTTAACTCAATGATTTGGATCTCTGGGATCATTATGTGATAGACAAGAGCTCCCCCATTCTCCTTCCGTAACAATGGGGATTCTTCTCCCATTGTGAAGCACAGCGAGGATTTAAGAGAAGTTTTATTTATCTAATTAATGGTCTCTAATGTTGTACTTTTTGAAACTTGGCAGTTGTTTGTAATCTTTGATGGTGGATGAGGCCTTAGGAAGCAAAAAGTCTTTGACTTCTTTAAAATTAAACCAAAATAACAGAACAGAGCTTCCCATCTGATGTCTCGTGAGTGAGTTACAGAAGTTTTGAGATGTTCAGTCTTTGAGGTTCCAGGAAGGAAGTGGAGTCTACACTAGTCAGAACCTATGGGGTTTAATGCCTCTGGCTTCATTCATTAAGTCAATGTCACAGACAAACCTGATCATTTCTCTGTGCCTCTGTGACTTCAGAAAGTTGGGAGGCATTGCTTTAGATCTTTGTAGAAGACAGCTTTCTAATATCTGTCAATAGAATATCCAACCACCAGTGAGTTAAGGAAAATAAATGTATTTTTTACTTTAAAAAATTGAGAAATATAGAAACAGAAAAGTGATTAATATACAAATATACATTTTGCCAAATAAATGCAAAGTGAACTTTCATGTAACCCTTCTATGAATCAAGAAATAGTGCATTCCAGGATTTATTCTTCACCCTCACAGCCCCTGTCTCTCTCCTGAAGGTACTGTTATCCTCAATTTTGTGGCAGTTGCTTTCTTATTTTTCTTTAGAGATATACTGCTCAAGTTTTCAGCCCTAAACAGTTTACTTTGCCTAAAATTTTGGTAGCTTTATATAAAAGGAATCATGTTTCATGTATTATTTTGTATTTTGCTTCTTAAGTTCATTATTTTGAGAGTTTTCCATGGTGTGTGTAGCTGTAGATTCGTATTTATTATTCTTTTATTTCATTTTCATTCATATCTATGGGTATATACCTTCTCCATTTTGTGTTGACAGACATTTAGATTGTTTCCATGTTTTGGCTATTAGTAATCATGCTACTGTGAACATTCTGGTACATGTAGCTTAGTTCTCATTTGCACATATTTTTCTAAGGCCATTCCTGGAAGAAAAATTGCTAAGTCACAGGGGAGGCATATTCTCAGTGTCACTAGATGGTATGACACTGTTTTCTAAAATGGTTGTGCTAGTAAATGCTACCGCTGATAATTTGTATAAGAGAATTTTGTTGCACTGTACTGTGTTCTCACCAACACTTGGTGTCATCAGACATTCTACTTTTATGTATTCTGCTGGGTGTGAATTGCTTTATTATTGTGGCTTTAATTTGCATTTATGAATGGAATAGTACATTTTCATGCATTTACTGGACATGGATTGTATGTGTGTGATACACCACTTCAATTCTTTGCACATTTTTTAAAGAGTTCATTGTTTACTTAACAAATACCCTGGAGATAGGTGTCCCCATGGTGAGTGAGTCATTTAACAATGTCACCAAGGACCCAGATGATTTCTGCCTCTCTTCTCTGTAATACTTTAGCATGTTCACTTTATATTTTTACATGTGAATTTACGATTGCAAGGTGAATGCAAAAGTTCTGCATTCAAAAGCAGGAAGCAGGGGTAGCAACCAAAGACCTTCTCCCTGTCAGGCTCTAAAAGCCCGTCCAGAGCATAAAATTCTCCCCAGCAGCTCCCTATCTGGCTTTTCTTCACATCTCAACATTCCAGGGGCCACTCTTAGCTTTAGGAGGATGGGAAGGAGGCATGGCTAAGTGGGTGTAGAGAATGGGGGTGCCTTGATAGGTTCTGACACCAGTCATGAGCCGTCTCAGAGCTGGTTGCTTTGCTACCTCGCACAAGCTTTGATCCTTTTAGGAAGGAGGGGGCGGTTTTCACCAACCAACAGTATCTAAATAAATGTTTTCATTTAGAGGGAAAGGGAATATTTCCCGTTTTTAAGTATTTGTGGACCAAATAATTTTGATTTTTTCAGTTTGATTCCTCCTGTCTTGTTCTTTTTTGTTTAATATGTTCAGTGATGTGTTCTGTGGATTTTTGCTCTGCACCAACCTTACTCGAGCACCACGTATTGGTCAACTTCAGGGTGAGATCATCCCAACCTCCTTCTACCACCAAGGCCGGGTGATTGACTGCAGGTAACATAGCAAATGTTGGCAAGCCTAAAGAATCATGAGAATTACAAATTTAGAGAGAAATCAGTGGAAACATTTCTATTTTTCATGAGAGAAATAACAACTTAGAATTTATCATCACTTTGTGTATTGAAAGGCATTTAAAAAACAAAGTTATATATCAGTTTGCACATTGTATTTGCTTAAAGATTATGCCAGTTATTAGTAGGGAGACACTCTTTGTAATTATAATTTTAAAAGTAGAATTTTACGATATTCATTTTGAATATGATTAAAGTTTTGAGCATTGAAATATGTCACTGTTTGAACATTATATGTTTTATTTTTTGTGACAAAAAAGAATTTAAGCTATACTCTATGTGCTTGGTTTAGGAGGTTAACTGAAACCTAATCACATATAGAAAGTATGTGCTTGGTTTAGAAGATTAATTGAAACCTAATCACATATACAAAGTATAGTGAAGTGAAACTGAAAGCTGCTCACTCGTGTCCACCTCTTTGGGGTCGCACCAGGCTCCTCTGTCTATGGAATTCTCTAGGCAAGAACAGTAGAGTGGGTAGCAATTCCCTTCTCCAGGGGATCTTCCCAACTGAGGGATCAAACCCAGGTCTCTCACATTGCATGTGGATTCTTTACCATCTGAGCTACCAGGAAAGCCCATAGAAAGTATATACTAAAATATTTATAGCTCTAGTCAGTCATTTCATATCCAATTATCTGTGAGTACAAGGCACAGAGATACAAGACTTATTTTTTTTTAACACTGGGAGTCATATTATATTTTAAATAATATCGTTCCCATTAAAGGAGTTGTAATTCTAGGATGCTATGCTCTCATTCAAATGATAACTTCCATTGCCTAAAACACTTTTGGGATTCCCCCTACAGAATTGCCCTCAGGATATGTAATGTTTATCTTTAGTATCTCCCAAATGGCAAAACTCCATCTTACATAGGTGAATGTAAGATTTAGAATCATCCCTAAATAATTTTGAACAAAATTTGGTAAATCAACTGGATAGCCACATTGGATATTGCTATCTTGGTCAAATGGTTGCTGATTTCCAGTCATTTAAATGGCTCGAAAGATGATTTGAACAGGGTCTTAGACAAGAAGATCCTTCCTGGATAAATTTGTAGTATTCAAATCTAGTGACTTTGATGCACAGAAGCTTCCTTTGAGTGTATAAGTTTTCACACATCTTTAGATGCAACAACCTTGTTAAATTATATTGTTATAGTCTAAACTAGTATATTAAAATTTTTTTAAATTTTAAAATATTTTAATATTTTAAAAATATTCAGCAAGGTATCTAGTTAGTAATTATAACATTGGTTATTATTCAAGTTCCAGTTGTCCTTAGCTTTGAGATTTTAGAAGTATATATCAATAGAGAGGAATTGGCTTGTTTTTTTTCAATCATGAATAATCCAGCCCTCTGAAGTAATTTTCAAGATGTTTTCATTTGCTTTCTATGCCCAACACCTGCCTTTTTGTATCAGAATGTCTTGGAGTGCTAATGATAGGATTGCTTCTGTTGTTCTTATGCACACCTCTCCTTTAGTCTTAACGTTGGTCTGGCAAACAAGGAAGATTTAGAACACGCTTTGTGCAAATGACATATTTTTGTTCTGATGAAGTGCAGAGCAATAATGGTGCTGAAAGGCATTTCTTTTATCATGCTCTTTTACTAAGGGGAGGTGGAGAAAGGGTGAAATGAAAAGTAGAGAAATGCTAGGAGAAATCTGTGTCTACTGACAGCGTCTTCAGTTTCCTGAATAGCAAACCTCACTCATGTTGGTGGTATATTTCCAAGTGTGATGCTAATGACTGTATGACTATCTTTTTCTTTTTAGTGGTGCTCATGTGGTTTTAGATGATGACACAGATGTGGGCTATGTCGAAGATGGAACACCATGTGGCCCATCTATGATGTGTTTAGATCGGAAGTGTCTACAGATTCAGGCCCTAAATATGAGCAGCTGCCCCCTCGATTCCAAGGGTAAAGTGTGTTCAGGCCATGGGGTAAGTAGGCATCAGTGTCCAGCTCAAATCTTCCTTGTCTGACATCCTCCAAGTTCACAGTGGTTGAACTTCTCGTCCAGCCATTCTCCTTCTGTGACTCTAGGCACTGACTATGATTATTTCCTTATATACTTATCTTCTAAGAATAATACCTAAATGTGTTGATATGGTTTTAGTTTTGTTGTTTTTTTTATCACTTTGCATATTTGTGTATTTTTATTCTCCACAGTCTCTTGGAATCCAAGGAATTAGAAGAAAAATGATGTGATTCCTAAAGAAGCTATAGACTCTATGTGACTGCTTTGTACCATTCATAATAATTTACACTTTTCAGCAATTCCCTTTCAGCTCCTCAACTACTCAGCGTGCATGCTGAGTATCTGTGTGTTGAAGATCACACTAGACCAGAGGTTGGATCACTGCTATAATTCACATGTTTAAAGTTGGGCAGTTATGCTTGGACCATTGCTGGCAAAAGAGAAGATGTGCTCTCTACACACACCTGCTTGTATCTTTAGTTCTGTGCACAAAGTGTTGGGGCAGGTACTTCCTGGCAAACCTAGGTTTATTACCTAAAAACACATGTTAGTGATTATTTAAATTGGATTTAGTAAAAGAAAAGATAGTACAAAATTTATATAGAATTCAAAAATGGTAAAAGAAATGAAGAAACTCAGAGTGATCATATCAAAGGAAGATGCTGCAGCAAAGGTGAAAACAATCCAAAATATAGATAGTTAAATGAGTGATATGTCACACAGCAAGGTAGAAAGGCATAAGGAGGTTATGCCCAGTGACGCAGACTCATGAACAGGCAGTAGAGACTAATGATCAAGAGCGCAGATTTTGTGGCTAGAAAGGATCCCGAGTGTGAATCCTGACTCTGCTTCTCTTTATCCAAGTTACTTTGGGCAAGTCACTCAGGCTCTCTCAGTCATCAGGGTGGTAGTGATTAAATGAGATCCTATGCACAAAGCACTGAGTATAAGTACCTAGCATGTAATCAATATAGTAAATATTCAATAATTGCTATAGTAAATTAAAAGCTTCCCTGGTGGCTCAGTGGTAAAGAATCCACCTGCCAATGTAGGAGACGCAGGTTTGATCCCTGGGCCAGCAAGATCTCCTGGAGAAGGAAATGGTAACCCACTCCAATATTCCTGCCTGGGAAATCTGATCTGCAGAGAAGCCTGGCGGGCTACAGTCCATGGGGTTGCGGAAGAGTTGGATACGACTTAGCTACTAAAAACAACAACAAAAGTAAAAGCATTGGGCAGACCACTCAGCTACTCAGTTACTGCTCTGAAAGCATTATATATAAAACTTAATGCATAAAAAGGTCCATGATTCTCCATTATCCCCCACTTCTTCATCTTGTTGAAAAAAAAGGTTAAATTCAGTGTGTTAATTATCATCATCGCATTATATCATTTCAAGTTAAAAAGCTGCTTATACCCATAAGCTTAAATTCAATTTTATCATCTCTAAACAATCTATCTCTGAATGTATTTCACAGGCAGATGAGGATTTAAACTACTCTGTCTCCAGTTTTTGGATGGTTATTTATTTCATCTAAATTACAGGTTCATTCCAGGGGCAGAGAGGGGGCAGAGATCACTCTAGGAGGGTCATCAGCCAGGCTGACTGAGGACTGACTCTACAGACAGACAGGGAAGGTGGTGATGGGGGGAGCTTGTGTGGCTGGGAGGATGCCACCAAATGACTTCTGTGTTGGGCACGATGAGGTAATACAGTGCATTGGTGATTTATGTCTCCTGGTATGTCACCTCTGGCAACGCCTTTTAAATCCAACATGTATTAATTTCTTTAATTAAGCATATTGTTTCTACGGTATGTTTCTAGAAGCAACTACTTCTGAAAAAGCTACATTGTCAGACGTGAGTACTTAAACAATATCAACACTAGTAATTAACATTTAATTTGAAAATTTCTTCCTTTTAATCTTTGATTTTTCTAAAATTAACTGAAAAAATATCACCCAAGTATTGGATCTATACATTGTCTAGTATTCAGAACCAGGGGAGGGGCTTCGCTGATGGATCAGTGGTAAAGAATCTTCCTGGTCTGGGAAGATCCCACATGCCACAGAACAGCTAAGCCCTGGCGCCACAGCTATTGAGCCTGTGCTCTAGAGTCTCCAACCTGCAACCCCTGAGCCCACGTGCTGCACCTGCTGAAGCCCATGTGCCGTAGAACTCATGCTCTGCGACACGGGAAGACACTGCAGTGAGAAGCCCGTGCAATGCAACCAGAGAGTAGCTCGCGCTCACGGCAATTAGAGAAAAAGCCTGTGCAGCAGTGAAGACCCAGCACAACCAAAAATAAAAAACAAAAAACAAAACCAGGGGAGACCTAAAAATTTCAAATGGTTTTAAAGCTTCCGTCCTGTCCCATGTGTCATTTACCACCATTATTCTACCGAGTACGGTGAAAATGCCCCATCTCTGTTCTTTGTTCTTCACAGGTGTGTAGTAATGAAGCCACCTGCATCTGTGATTTCACCTGGGCAGGGACAGACTGCAGTATCCGGGATCCAGTTAGGAACCTGCACCCCCCAAAAGACGAAGGACCCAAGGGTTTGTGTGATTTCAGTTTCAATTCCTTGCATACTGAATTCGTTAGTATTCTTCCAATGGCGCCAATATAACAAGTTCATAGGTTTTCTGGAGACACATAAGAATATCTCTTTTTGTCATTAAAATGTCTGATTCATGTTCCCGCAGAATTAAGGGTTCTTGGATATGACATTGAAAAAAATGCTTAAGTTACCCCTTAGTCTAGAACTGGAATTAGGAAGAGGTAAATATACCAATTTCCTTTCTTTCCTTTAAACCTCATTCTTCCATAATCACAAATGTTAATCATTTTATAGTTGGTTGAAGCTAAATCAGTTTTTTAAATAGATGAACTCTTTTTCACTGACATGAGATTCTGGTCATTCCTCAATACTTGAGTCCTTCCAGAGGGAAGTTGTAGTCTCCTATGTTCTGTTTAAGCACACTTTTGATTAGGGAGAAACTGGAATTCTTCACAGAACTTTAACACTGCAAAGAAAACTTGAAAGATCTGGACCTTTGTTTTAATCATCATTAAAAGGAGGAAAATGAGAATTTTAGAATTGGAAGGAGACTCAGTGGCCATCTAGAACAACCCTCATTCTGCAGATGGGCACTCTCAGTCCCTGAGGTCAAGTGACATCCTATGGTTACTCAGGTAAACTAGAGGCAGGGCTGGGACCAGGATCTCAGGTAACTTGAGATCACAAATGCCCGATCTCAGGCCTTTTGCTACCGTGTTATAACGTAGCCTATGTCATCTAAATGTAGTAGTCACTTTCTCCTTATTCTCCCCATTCCCAACCCCTTTTATGATTTTCAAAGAGCTGGTGAAGTCATCAGTTACAGTAGACTTACTATAATATTGTACCTGAGAAACCAACAAATCATTGGAACAGGTACTGTACACCAGTGGGCATTATATTCTACATCAGGTTCTTCCTTCTCATGGTACTGCTAACAGTATTTCATAAATAACTATCATGCTTTTTTCCTGCAGGTAGGAAAAATACATATAGAAATAGTGTCATTTTTATCTGCTTAGTTTTGGATGAAAGCGCCTTTAAAATCAAGCTTCAGTATTGTCCATAAGGGAAGCTATGATTTTGAAAGTATATAAAGTTCCATAGTCTTCAATTCCTGAAGAGATTCAGGCTGATTTGCATGCATGTGTAATGTTCAGTAGGAGTGGGTGTTAAAACACTTCATGCATTTGCTTATTATGCCACGATGTTAACATTCTATAAGAATCACAAGCACACCCTCACAATCTATTTCTGTTCTCCTTCTAGTTATAAAAAGGAACCAATTCCACTTTTACATTTAGTCTTTTGTTGCTTTAAAATTAGTATGAAAAATTCTCGGATCCACCTTCAGAACTTCGATTTAGAGACTATTTAGTCTCTGACAAGGAGAGATTCATTCTTTCCAAATTTTCTCTCCATGTCTGTGATTCTCTTAAAGATCTAAATGTTGTTTTCTCAAGTGATGTGTAAGTGTGTCTGAACAGATGAGCACAGCTGAAGTGGCTTAGACTTTGTTCTTTTTCATAAGGAATTATTAATCCATTCTCTCTCTTCTCCATTCCTTCACTCACGCATGCCTAAAAACTTATTGGGAGGCATAGAGTAAACAAATACATTCTAGAGAAGAGAAGATCCCTCGCTGCTGTTTGTTCTGTTTTGCTTTTTTCCCATTTAATGTGGTGCTGGTCTTCATTATCTTTTAAAGATAACCTTTTTGATCATTCAAGTAATACCTGTTTATTGTAGAAAATTTTGAAAATACAGAAAAGATTAAAAAGGAGGTAAAAATCACTCTTAATCCAGTAACTCAAAGGTAGTCAATATTAGCATTCTGGTATATTTCTTTCCTGTTGCATATTTTCTTTTTTACTTAATTCTAAATGAAGACAGTGGAGTCCTTTGAATAAACCTACCCATGGGCTCTAAAATTGTTAAAATCTTCATGAATCTTTAATAATCTTGATTCATTTGAAAAAAGGTATTAATTGATATAAATAAATCCCCTGGAGAAGGAAATGGCAACCCACTCCAGTATTCTTGCCTGGAGAATCACATGGATGGAGGAGCCTGGTGGGCTATCCACAGAATCATAAAGAGTCAGATACGACTGAGCGACTTCACTTTTCACTTTGATATAAATAAAGAGTAGTTACTATTGTAAATTACCATATTTCCAGAAAAAGTCAAGCAGTTTTAGAACAACTAATAATGGCTCTATCTGTATTGGCCATTTATGTCTTTTCAGCCTCTGTAGAAAATTCCATTAATATACTAGGAAAATGGAAAACAACTGAAATGAAAATTTAAACACTTTACTGTAGATTTTATAGTTTTAATTTTGATATTCTGATTAAAGAAGATGGTAAGAGAGAAACTAGGTACTTTACTTCTCTTTTTTTAATCCAGATAGCAAATATTTATTGATTCTATACTATTTTAGAGTCAGCACATCCTTGCACATGATAGGCACTCTATGAATACCATATCCCTTCTATTTGGGAATATGTAAAAGAAGTGAAATGGTGCATGTTAACACTGATTTTCAGTTTATCAGAATGCATTTGTTGTATTGCCTTGCTGAAGAGTAACAGGTAACAAAATCAAGGTACTGAAACAATCAGTACTTCCCTGACTGTAGGTTCAGCACCTGTGTGAGGTGCCAAGGTTTTTCTCTATAACTTTGTGTTCTACATTTTCTCATGACTGGATTGGTTTGGTTGATACTTGACTTACTGAGCACAATCTCTGGACCCTCCCTAAATACTTGCCATAAATAATGAGCAACATCTACAATGACCTAACTTGTCATATTTGTAGATAAGGGCTTTTCAGTAGAGATACGGTGAGTATTAAAAAATACTTATTTTATTTAGTTTTAATGTACTTCCTTGTTAAGAAAAAAAATTTAAGAAGTAGAATGAAAATATTTCTTTTTAAATCATGAGATTTTATCATAAAAGATGAATTGTACCCAACTACATCTCTTTGGATCCAGATTAAATTAGTAAAAAGTAAAGGTGAATTCTGTGACTCTTTGATTTGAGAAAGTGAGAAATGAACCAGCGTGTTTGGGGTATTTCTTTCATTGTAACTACAAGTTACTAAAAGAATAAAAATTCAACCTCATCTGGGTAGGAACGAATAACACACAGGAAAGTTTTGCCATTGAAGTCATTCTGCACTGGCTCAAGTTGTTCATTGTTGACCCACTATTTAAAGCATGGAAGATAATTTGCTCCAGCTCTTAAATTAAAATTATTGAAAGACAAGAAATAGGCTCTTAAAGCAAAAATCATGTGAGCGAGATTTTTTAAAAAAGATTTTTCTATTACATATTATGTGACTCACGTTTTCTATACTGTTGTTCATTTTACCTACAAAGATGCTTCTGTCCCTATTCTCCCAACCTGTTTCCACTGAACTCCCTGCAAGAAATTATTTTGGCTTGTTCTTTGAGGGAAGACTATGTTTGAATTCTGTTTAAAAGACCTGGAATTTCCACCTGTTATAGGGAGAGCCATGTCAAGGACTGGCCATTTTTGTGTTGTGTGGGTATCTTTGCACAGTGCTGTCGGACACGACTGAGCAACTTCACTTTATTATAGGGTACAATGAGACTTTCCTCAATGGATGGTTTGCAACTTCTTGTAGGAGGGAAGAGAAGAAACTGGAACATATCAAATATTTTCCCTGATATATATAAAGTCAAAGAATGGTCCTGGGAAGCTTTGGTCAGGTGCTGTCATCATGACAGTAGTAATCAGATCAGAGATAGAAGGGCCCTAGGGGCAATTCAGTTCAGACCCACTCTTCTAAAAATGAGAAAACTAGCTTAATTAATAAAGTTAACAGCTACTTAGGTGTAGAGCCAAGAATAAAACCTGCATCACCTGATCTTCAGCCCAGTGTGTTTTTTTCTGTTATTGCACACAGCCTGAGTTAAAACTGGGTGTTAAGTTATTCTGCTAGTTTTTATAACAGTACTAAGTAGAAAGAGTTAAAAAAATAAGTAATGATTAAGCTTATTAACTGATACATTACTTGTCAAAGGAAGTATTGTTAGTATTTAGTATTTTGAAAACAGTTATTTCTAAGTCTATGTTGAGGAGTATTATTTAGTGTTTACCTTTGCACGTGTTTTTTGATGACTTTCTTTGTGAGTGCAGAAATCCTTGATTTTGTAATTCAGATGATTAGGTATGAGAAGTTATGATTGTCATATATAATTATGCTCTATACAATTATGTACCATCTCAGTATTTTTCTCATTACCAATGGCCTTATCAATAACAAGGATTTACTAAGTTTAAAATTATTTTGATAATTCTGAGTTTACTTTGAGTTCAGAAAAACTGCATGATATTTTCATTGAGAGCATAAACAAATACTATTCTTATAAAAAATAATTTGTTTTCTTATCCATTCAGACATTTATCCCAATGTGTCCAAAAAATGACTCAATTTTTAAAAATTTTATGTAGAAGAGTAAGCAGATTTGGTTGTACATCTAAATACTGAATTGTAGAGCTTGATAAAATATCTATCATGATAATATTATACTCTAAAGTATAAAGAATGTATTTAGTATTTATTTCTAATCTTAAATTTTAACAAAATAATAAATCTCTGCAGAAAGAACTTTGGTCCATAGAGTATAAATGATGTCTTTGATGCCTCTGGCCTTCAAAGTATTTAAGGATTCAAGATTGTAACCCCTTTTGGTTCACTGGAGTCATAGATGAAATACTGCAGCCTTTTGTTTCAGAAAGTCTTTAAAAGTAAGAAAAGAAAAAAAATCAACCTCTCAGTTTCAAAAACACAGTTTCAAAGTGTCTGAAGCATGACTTGTCTGTGAAAGAATTCTACATATAAAATAGAAATTCCTGAGAAAAAGAGAAAATTCTTAGTTCTTATCAATATTACACACTTCTCAAAAATTCTGCACTTTACATGTACACCCGTGACTGATCATGTCAATGTATGGCAAAACCCACCACAATATTGTAATTAACCTCCAATTAAATAAATTAATTTTAAAAAGTCAACCTTTTAGCACATACGATAGCTAGGACCAAGATTAAAAATAATAATTAACCAAAAAATAGCAGAAATAAAAAAACAAAAGTGAAAACATACTGCTAAGTGATAAACAGTTTCCATAAACAAGTTAAATGAAAAGTAAGTACGGTGAAGAGTTGGAGAGCAAAATTAAATTCCTAATACGATTGTGTTGTTAGCTATAATCTGCAAGCCTTCTAGGTTTGGTAGGATGAAAAGAAAAATAAGGTGTATCACCAGCATGGTTCCTGGAACAACAACAACAGAACCTTTTAGTAGATAATGAATGAATGAGTGAATGAACAAATAAATACAGTTACCTAATAAATAAATTAGTAGGGAAGTAAAACTAGATTATAGGTCCCTGAAGGTCCGAGGAAATTTTTTTCAATGAGAAGATAAATTCTTTTTAGCTGGGAAGAGCAGCTGAGACCTTAGTTTTTTTTTTTTTTTAAATTTTTATTAGTTGGAGGCTAATTGAGACCTTAGTTTTTAAATATCCCCTGTACACATCCATCCACCTGTGAGCCACTTAGTAAATTCATATCTGTTTGAAAACAGGTTGAGTTGCAACCTACTGGAAGAGATAAGCCTGTTAAGTGTCATGATAAAGAATCAAATGAATTTTGCATATATTTTTAGTTAAAAAGTAGTGGGAGGGCAGGAGAGCAAAGAGGGGAAAGGATATTTTTGGAAAAGCTGTTTTTCCACTTACTTTTATCTTGTTTTGGTGTTGAGTACTCATCAGTTAAGAATTGGAGATAACATGTAAATCCATGGCTAATTCATTTCAATGTATGACAAAAACCACTGCAATGTTGTAAAGTAATTAGCCTCCAACTAATAAAAATAAATGAAAAAAAAAAAGAAAAAAAAAAAAGAATTGGAGATAATTGCTCTTGCCCAGGGGAGATTACAGATTATATCTGTTTATCTTGAATACATATTTGAAGCATCTGTAGACTCCTGTTCATCTGGTTGTTTCTAACACCTGCATGATCAATTGCCTAATTCTCTGGATTCTGTGGTGACAAATTACATCCAGAGCAAATACAAAAAGTCTTTTAAAATAGATGTTGTTATTTATCACTTACATAGTTATTATAAAAATAACAAATATTCATTCAGCATTATGTTTTAAAAGGATTCTTTACCATATGAAAGGGATATGTTAGTTTCTTATAATTTAGCACATACAGCTTTTATAAAATATTAAAGAGGTAATCGGACTCTCGTATATTTTGGGTCTGAGGGACAATGCCCAGCAAAAAGTATGTATATAACATGATGTGTCCTAGTTAAGTTAGTATTCTGAAAGCAATAATTTTCTATGGCCTCAAAAGAAAAAAAATGAGGCAGTCTATTTGGAATACATTTCCTTTCAGTATTTACCTCCACAATTTGGAAATCTGAGCTTTTATTTAGGTTATATTGAATTATAATGGATTGTCATATTTGAAACACATTGCTCAGTTCTCAGCTGTGTCCGAATCTTTGCAACCCTTTGAACTGTAGCCCACCAGGCTACTCTGTCCGTGGGATTTTTCAGGTGAGAATACTGGATTGGGTTGTCATTTCCTCCTCCAGGGGATCTTTCAGACCCAAAGATCAAACCCAAGTCTCCCGAGTCTCCTGCATTGCCGGCTGAGTCTTTACCCTTGAAGACCCTTGAAGACCGTTACCATCACCTTATATGTTGGTCTTCTTTTCTTCCCCTCAATGCTCTCCACAGGCTTTGTCTGTTTTTTGTTGTGTCCCCTATTGTTTTTTGTTATTTGAAGAATAACTCAGGTTGTATTTAGTTAATGATAAAGCTAGACTATCTGACTCATACTATTTACTCTGTGATCATACTATTTACCCTGTGATAAAATGGAGTAATTATACAATTGCTCATCAGGTTTATACATTCAAAGTCCTCTCTCTTTGGGAGAATATTTAGCTAAAAAGGTCAACAAACCCAATATTAAGCCTTAAAAAATTGTGACTTTGAGTCATGGGTCTTTGTGTGTTTCCTTGTGTCTCAGAGCATACAATTTATGTGAATACAGCCTTGTGGAAACTGAGTTTTTCATCTTCATTGTTAAAGTGAAGGGAACCAGGTCTTTTGGTTCATATAGAAATGTGAGTTAAAGTGCATTTCTGTCCAGAGGTTTGCATGCATAGTCACAGACACAGACTCACAGACACACTCAACCCTAAATAACCTGCCTTCCTCCAACACTAAATTTCATCTTGCCCAATCAGGGAGCACTAGGGACCTGTGCTCATTCCAGGCCCATTTTGCAATATTCAAAATCTGTTCACAGAAGCTTTGATGTGTGGGGATGGAGTGTCTCCACTGAGTCAAACACTGCTGGGTCATCTGAAACTATTACTACAGCATCATTGAGACCCTAACTTTCTCTCAGCGCATATACACTGGAGGCTATAAAAAAAACTAAAAGTGTTCCAGTACTATGCATGTCCCAAACACTGCAGGTTATTTGAAATATACTTCTCCAGATAAAATAATTTTCTGGCTGAAAATACAGTCCATTTTAAAGATAACTCTATTTTAAATTTGTAAGTATGTTCATAAAATTTGAATGATAAGTTCTGAGTTTTAAAAAAGATATAGCTTCTTAGGCATATTTTGCAGTTTGAGAAGTTTATAAAGAGTATACTAATGGTTTACTGCTTTTATAATAAACACACAGATTTGCTGCTATGCAATTAAAATTATACTTTAATTTTATCTCACTCCATGTAGGACCTATAACTCAAATTGGATTATTTATTATACATGTTTAAAGTATAAGAGACTATGTTTTAAGTAGGGTTTTTTGGAATTTGAAGGTACATTCAGAATTATTCTCAAATATTTGCAATGTGTATGTAGATCTTAATTTCAAATCTTTAGGCAAAGATCTCAATATTTGACTTTCAAAGCATTTCCTGAACAGATTATGTTGTGTGTTAGTGATATCAGTGTGTGATTAATTTCCTTTGTTAAAAACTCTCCGTTTTCCCTCCACACAGTGAACATGGCCACAAGCAGGCTAATAGGTGCCGTGGCTGGCACCATTCTGGCCCTGGGGGTGATTTTTGGAGGCACAGGGTGGGGAATAGAGTAAGCATCTTTCTGAGTTTCAGCGTGCTTCTGTCTGACCCCCGGTGTGGGAGCTGGCCCTTGGCTCCTGACTCCCCGTGTGCTGTCTCGTTGCTGTGTACCCCTTGTGGTGTGATCTGAATGTCTTTGTGTCCTCTGGTTTTCTTGTGCAGTGGAAAACCTTCTCCTGTCTGGAACAATGTGGGGCATAAAATAATACTGGGGTGTTGATGATGTCTTCACAATTAAGGCAGTGGTCCCAAAGCTGCCATTGCTGCTCCATTTATAAACGTAATTTTAATATACAAATCTTTTTTTGCCAAACCATTAACACAAATGCTTTTCTATGAGGGTTTTGTTAGGATTCTTATAACAGATTTAACCTTCACAGTCAAATGGTCTAATTGCTAAGTCACGTCCAACTTTTGTTACTCCATGGACTGTAACCCACCAGGCTCCTCTGTTCGTGGAATTTCCCAAGCAAGACTGCTGGAGTGGGTTGCCATTTCCTTCTCCATCACTAGTCCAATAGATCCACATATACAGCTAGAAATTATCAACAGTGGTAACTCCTTTTAAAGAAAATCCAAATGTAGCCACTAACATTTGCTCTGTTTATTTAGAGTGATATAGGAGCCTTCAGCTTAATGTTTTTTTTAAAAAGAAGCTATTTAGTTTACCAGTTTTTTTTAGAAAAGACATTTACGATACTCCTTATTTTCTTCTTATAGAATAGTTAATCATTCAAATCCAAAGGTTGCATAAATATTTGGAAACAAAGAGCATAAAGAAAAAGAAGATATTTAGTGTAAACCTACAAAACCTTAGGTGAACAGTTGCAAATAATCTAGTGCATTTGTCTTAAAGAATAACCGGTGTATAAATGAATCTACTGTGTGCCACTTGCCCTATACAGAAATACAGCTCTCCTTGGTGTTTTATTTATGTTGCTTTGTACTTGATCCACATCCTCACAACGGCTATCAGTTCTCTATGGGGTATTGCTCTTATGAGATTGCTAATCTGTAGACTAAAAGATTATCCTGATATTTTTTCCCCTCTAATTACAGAGAGAGCATATACAAATAATAGAAATACTCCCAATACATGCTGTCTTTTCTATTGAGTGTAGTGGTGATAACATTTCCCAGTGGCTGGGGAATGAATTCCTAGTATTTTAAAAAATCACAGATAGCCTCTATTCAACAACCTCCCCAAACCCTGGGCATGTTGCTAACATCACTCATGTTTCTCCTTAGTCCCGTTAGTGGCCACACATAGTACGGTATGGGCCTGGGAGACCTAGATGCCAAATTAGCATTAACAGAGGAACAAGTCCAGAGGTCACACTTCCCACTATAGATTTACTAAACTTTCTCTCCCCCGCATCAAAGGGTTTTGTCTGGACTGGGATGTTTTAATTCACATCCATCTCTATGGACTGTGAGGCTAATTAACCCCAGGAAGCTAGAAATACTGGAAAATATATTTTATTTCTCACTTGTTAGAAAATAAATATTTTATTTCTCCTTACTTACTTATATATGACAGAGCTAAAATATTTAGAGAAAGCAAGAACTTTGTCCTGTAAAATTTCACTTTAGGTGTGTTAATTGGATTATACACAGAAACAACATTTCTTTTCCAAGAGAAATTCTTTATATACATTTATGTGAAATTCTTCCTTGAAAAAAGGTAGTTTTCAAAAAAGTCATCCCAGTTCCTTTTTTTGTATTATTTATTGGCCATAACTGCAATGTACTAATGAAATGGATACGTGTTAACAAATTCCCCTTGGAGTCTTAGAGCTGGGCAAAATTGAAGGCAGTTGCTCTAAAGCATAGTCTTTTTTACCAGCCTTTGTTTTCTTTACTCTTCCACTGTTGTAAGTTGGTGGCTATTTCTGGGTGTGACAGGTAAGTCCACATAAGTACTACTATATTTAAACTAGGTAACCAATAGGACCTACTATACAGTGCAGAGAACTCTGCTCAATATTCTGTAGCAACCTAAATGGGAAAAGATTTTGAAAAAAAAAATGGATACATGTAAACATGTAACTGAATCACTTTGCTGTATAACTGAAACTGACACAACAATGTTAATCAACTGTATTAAAAAAAAAAAAAAAACAGAAAAAGAAATGTGGGAAGGAAGTTCAGCTAAGTGGGATAGTGTTTAGCAATCTTTGTGTAAAGATAGTAAGTTGTTTTGACTTTGCAGGGTGTCTGTTATAGCCTTGTGTTCTACCTCTATTGGCTCTGCCTGAAATCAGCCATAAACAGTATTTAAACCAGTGATCGTGGCCATGTTCCTATAAAATTTCTTTGCCAGAAAATTCATCAGGGACAAATTTGGCCTGTGGGCTGTAGTTGGCTGCTCCTCAATTTGTAGCATAAGCTTGAGAGTCAGACAAATCTGTGTTCAGATTTTGCCTCTGTCGCTTATTAATGTCTAGAAGCCTCTGTTTCTTCATCTATTAAAGAGGGATAGAAATAGTTCCTATCTCATACGGGTTTTATGAGGATCAAATGAAATACTAATATTTGTCAAGCACTTAGAACTGCACTTGGTAAATAGCAAGTGCTCAATATACAGTAGGTAATCTTGTTCTTGCTCTTGCAATTATTTATTATTGTCAGTGGGGCTCTACAGGTGCTAGAACCTCAGTGGTTCATCTTAAGAGCATGTCCCTGTCCAGGAGCCTGTGAAGACCACGTCCCCAACACTCCCATTGCCCTATACTCTATCCCACTCATGCCCACAGCACTGGAAGATCTTAGTAAAAAAGATATAATGCCCACAGTTTTAGTGCAGTGGCATCCATTTACATACAGAGCTGAGGGCACTAATGTGAGCAGAAAAGAGAGTTTTTTTACACAAAAATGAATGTATGCACAAATTCAGGATTTTAGGAGAACTATCAAAATTGGTTTCATGACTTCTGGAACAGAGATAAATAGGACTGGAATTAGTTTGCTATTAGGAGCATTGTACCTGCATATTAGCCCCCTGGAGGATGTGATACTTAGAATAATTCATGTACTGAAGTTAATGTTGCTTATATTTAAAAATAGTGTGCTAAGGTGTTTTCCATGTGAATAGAGAGGATTTACTATATGTTTCAACTGTTACTAAAATTGACAAAAAAATTCCACTTTGCATTTTCATTCTTGCTGTCTTTACTTCTCACTTCTTTTTTTTTTTTCTCAAATGTCTCCAAGCCTCAAATTTCTCTTAGTAATACCTGGAAATTTGAAGATAGAGTCAGTTGAACTTAAGGAATCTTTATCCTATTTCCCCAAAATTACTCAAATAAATTTTATGCTTCCTTTGTATCTTGTCCTTGGATTTCCATGTTGCTGTGTAAACACTGTATGGGTCTCTGCAATGAAGAAGTATCTTTGGGCACTTCCCAGTTAGATCTTTGTTGGTACCTTCCTTCTTCCTTCTGAATTTTAACTGTCTTCAATGAGGGATAAAAAATTTAGCATTTAGAAAACTTTTTCTGCTGCTTGCAAGAGCACTTTAGTGGAATATTTTTCGTTCTTTTCATGCCTTCATTTGCCAGCCTGAGAGTACAAATTCTAATGCCGTCATGTTTATTCGTTCTTTTACTTTTTCGCTTCCTGATCCTGGGGTAGGGGAGGAGAAAAAATATGGGCGATGGCAGCAAGTGGGCATCTGTAACTTTCTTCAGATTCTGCAGAAGGTGAATGGAATGGAACTTATTCTGTCAGTGGTGCAGAAACTTTAGATTTATAGGCAGGCGAATCTAAGCAATAGCTGTCTATAAACAAAGGTGATGTAAGTGTTTAGTGATCCTTTTCAGAGGGGATTTGCTTCCTGTAACTGCTTATCTGCCTGTCCCTGGTGGTGATGAAAGCGGTCAGCTCATATGACTTTCTTCCCATGATCCTTTGCCACAGGTCCTAGCGCCACCAATCTCATAATAGGCTCCATCGCTGGTGCCATCCTGGTAGCAGCTATTGTCCTGGGGGGCACAGGATGGGGATTTAAGTAAGCAATGCCGCATGTCTTTTTCTCAGTGGCTCTGGCACTTCTCTCTTCTGCTTACATAACCAGGTTTTGAGTTCCTGCTACCAGATTTTGAGTTTTAACAGTATAACTACTAAAAATAGATATTTGTGTCCAGAAATGGGTCAGAAAAGAAGAAACATGGAACCTCAAATATCATCTTCAGGCAGATGGGAAAACACAAAATGTAGAAAGCACTTCCATGCAGTACTTAAAGGAGAAGTTCTTGGATAAAAGTAGTTTTAGGAGCAAGCATCCTGAGAAACATTTATTTATATGCAGATAATCCAGGAAACTGTTGTTGGATATAAGTGCATCTCCTCATACAAGTTCTTTGTATCTGTTTAAAACTGGTTTATATGCCATTGACATTTTGAAATTTTCACAACCTTATTTTTAGCATGTATAGCTTTGTTATTTGAAAAGCTTTATTATTTTATAAAAACATTAGAAAACAGTTTCATTAATTCCCTAACCTACTAAATCGGTGTCTCATTGGAATTTGAAGTCTGTGGCTTTGTGTCACTTAATATTTTTTAATGAACTGTTAATATTGACATGACTGGTAGACTAGGTGTGTTTTCATATGACCTTTCAGTTTGGATTGTACCTTGATCACTGAAGTAACTTTGTTTAAATAGACACCCCAGATAGTCACAAACAAACCTTGATTGTGATCCAAATTTTTGAACCTATTTTATCCAGTTCGGTGTTTCCATACCTTGAATTCATTGGTAATTGATTCCTATATCTTTTTGTGCTGTGATGACCTGTTTATTGTGATTTGTAGATAAGACTTAATACTCCCTGGGCCAAATACTCCCTGTGCCAAATTCAGTTTCAGTTAGATCTAGGGAAACAAGTTTAAGTGGGAAATAAGAATATTACCCAATTCAAAACCCACTTTGCCTCCATCTGGTTACTTAATAGAGGAAGTTTTTGACCTGAATTATCTGAGTAATTACCTCAATTATGAACTTTTTTATATTTTATATTTGGAATTCTCAATTCAATATATTTAAACCAGGTAAAATGTTATTATTAGAAATTGATTATGAAAGAAAAACAAGCCAAAAGGTGGCTTGTTTAAACAAATTAAACATTTTCTGCTAATTTTGTTATTATATTAAGATTCAATGAATAAGCCTACAAATTTCTGAGTGGCTTCAACTTGGAAGGGTATTATCAGATGGTACCTCTTTTCTTCAGAGATATTTATAAATTTGAACCTGTTTAGTGAAACAGTAATTTTGACATCACTGTGCTTTCAACGACACACAAACACATTTAACTTTCTCATCATGATATTAAGATTTTGCCCAGTTAATGAGTCACTTACATGGTACCTAACAACAACAAAAAAATATGTGTTTGTTTGGGCCAAAATAATTCTAGCAAAAACTTTTCTTAGTGTCTCATTACTGTAAAAAAAGTTATTATACATTTCAGTAGTTCCATGATCTGTTACTCTAGAATTCTCCTTTGAACTTTTTCATAAGTATGCCTCAAGGAAAATCAACTTGGCTTATGCCAGGCTTATGCCTCCTTGGTGTTAGGAGACTTCAGTTTCAAAGGCCTGGAAAAGAGTTCGCTGGGCATCTTAGCCATCCAGCCGCATGCAGTGACAAATGTACCACTTCAGCATTTGGAGATGAGAGCACTGTTCTGTAGCAGGACCTCAAAACAGTGGCCTGGCCTAGCTCACAGCTTGAATTGCATGTTTCTTTGGGGAAAGGAAAAAAGCATTTATCACTGTGTATATAAGTAGTTTAGGCCTATACAGTGTATTTATATCTGCGAAAGATATCTGGTTATCAGAACAGAAAATAAAGGGGAAGAGATGGACATTTAGTGAGGTGAGAAATAACCTTTGGGGGGATGCTATCGTGCAGATATGTGTGGCTGGGTTCTGTCAACACCCCTTTCCTTCCCTATGACCCTTATAGGAAAACATTGTAGAAGGCACACAGTAGTATAAAGTAAATATTTGTCTGTCCTGGAACAAAGGGAAAAAACGAAGACAGAATTCTTCAACATGTCATTTCAGCAGTTTAAATTTGTAGAAGGTACTGCTATTTGTGCTATTTATTGCTCCATGGGAATCTTTAGTTTAGATTTTTAGATGTTAGATCTTTAGATTTTAATAGTAGCTATGTGGTTTGTATGGAGCTTTAAATAACTACTTCAACCTTGCAATAAAAGCCTTTGGGTACTGAATGATGAAGCTTCAATGTTCCCACCCTTCACACAGTTTTGGAGATGATTAGTCTAGAGATGATTTGGAAGTATAATTATTTGCTGTTTGAATTGAAACTTTGAAGTCATTGAGTTCAATGTAGATACAAAAGAGGTTTCTCTCGAGTCAGAAGTTGAAAATAGTTTGTAAAAAGAATTGCTCTAAATATTTTTATTGGAAAGCCTTCCTGAAACTGGGTTTTTATTACTGGATGAGAAATTAGCAAGATAGCCTAAAGAATCTGAAGGTACATATGCTGTTAGATTAAAGGAAAATATAGTAAGTGCTCAGGGGAAGTATTGCTTTTTCTTAATATTGAATTTCTTTAGGTGTAGCATTCTGAATAATGTAGCTGTGGAAGAAGTTTCATACCCAACACAACCTGTTCAAGTAGGAATGAGAGATACAGCTGTGCTCCGACTCCTGACACTGCCATTGTGGTTCTTTTTAAACCATATTTACCCTTAAATATCTGGTTAAAGCATAAGCATATCTGAGTGTACATGCATATGTGAATGTGTGCAGATTTGTGTGTGTAAAATGATATGAAGCTTTATCGAGATTTGTGGTCGAAACAATAGTATGAATTTAGATGACTTCTTTTTAGCAGAATAGTAGAGTCTGAAAACTTTGGTTAATGCAAGCAAGACTTCCCTGGGCAAGATGGTGAAACTCTTAAAAGGAAAAAATGTTTTATTGGGTAGGTTATCTTTTAAAAATATTCTGATATATTGGGTCATGTGGTAGGCATACCTAAGTAATTTCAGCTAGTTCTGTATTCCAGAAGTGTGAGGATACTAAGGTATAGTTTAGTCTATGGATTCTCAGTCTTTAAGGTGTTAGGATTTTTCTCTGAGAAAGCTTGTGAAAACTGAACATAGGCCCTTGTCATGCCATTTTGGTCAACTTTCTCCCATATCTGCATTTATTTGCTCTCACCCTCTGCTCTTATAAAGCTATGAACTGTGGTGCAGAAGATTGCAAACGTGGTTGCCAAGGAGGCTTATGGCTATCATTCAGCATTGAATAATAATGTTGCTCCACTGGGTCATTAGAACTGTTGCCTTTCCTGGACATTGAAAAAAAATCGAGACCAAAGTATCATTTTATTAGCATCTTTCTCTAAAGCTTAGGATGAGAGACAAGTATTTAAAAAGATAATTTCATCTCTTCATCTAACAATGAACAAAATTGCTGTTATTAACTTGGATGCAGCTTTTTATTTGAATTCTCTAAATCTGAAGACAGGAGTTTTGATGTGAGCAATATGGTCACCTATATGCACATAAAGTATATCCACACCATAGGTGATGGTGGTATACACTGAAAAGAGATTCTAGGTATTGATAGGAAAAGAACCTGAAGGTTAATAGTGCCAGAGTTTGCTGACAGTTCATATCACAAGATTTGAGGATGAATGTTGAGTTCTTTCAGCTGTGTTATAATTGCAGGCTATGGAAGACCATTGCCATGTCCCATTATTCCACCACCTGCTCTCTCCATGGGATTCAGCAGCAGGAGTGGCCATGTTGGCCTGGCAGAGCTACCCCTGGCAGACATTAAAAGTGTTAATTTAATAAGTCTATGTCATTAAATATGTGGTTTCCTGTCTATGAGAAGTCAGATTCAGCCCCTACTGAACCTGACTGGGATGCTAGGAGCTTGTTTGGCTTGCGTTCCTTGTCGTCGGAGGTGCTAAAGAAAAACTGTTTAGGTACTTGCAATAAATGAAATTGAAAGGGTCATATCTGGATTATCCCAAGAAAAGTTAACTGAATTGTTTGAATGGCATACTGGATGAAATTTGAAATGAACCTAATATTGCTAATTACATTTTCTCAAAAAATCAAATGTCTTTTTTCTACTTTTGTTTTTTGTGGAGTTTAGAAATGAAATCAATTTTAGCTAGTCATTCTATGAGGAGGATAACCAGGTTGCTCCTTATCTAGATTCCATGACCATATCCCAGTGCAAAATAAGGGAGCTGGTTTCCCCAGTATCCCTTTGACACTTGGGTTAGGCACTTTATTACTCAAACCTAGAAGGTGGTGGTGGTGCCAGGTGAGCCAGAAAGACCCAGTTCAGCTCCCTGACTCAACCACCTGGGGAAGTGAACTCAGTCTAAGGTGACCAAGGAGGCAGAGTTGGGCAAAGGGTTCTTGGTGGGTGAGTGATGACTCATCATAGAAAAAGATCTTAGTGGTGGATAAACATATGCTTAAAAGAATATCTAAGACTTTACAATTCCCAGAACATTATTGTTACCTGAAGAGCCTTTTAAAAATCTTTTGTAGATGTATATATAGTATAATATATAGTAGACAAAAGTATAGGTTTTTCAGAAGTAGTAAAAATGGAGGAAAACTGAGTCAATGCAGGGTTTATGGATTGCACTGATATTCTATAATGATTCAGAAATACCTTGCAGGTTATGATGAAAAAGTGAGCAGCCTTCAGAATCCAGTGAACAAAGGATTTCAGAGGAAACACTTGTGGAAGGAAAGCAGCAAGCATCTACGCATGAGAGATGTGCTTTCACATTAAAATAGAACAAAATAACTTGATAGGCAGTTCTCAACATATAGTAGCCAGTAGTGGTTTGACAGTTGACCCGTGAGGAGCCCTGACAGTCAGCCAGCTGCAGGAATGGCCCTCACTGTCCTCATCACAGGGCTCCACCTTCTCTCTGCTGGGACATCAGTGGTGGAAGCGTGGTCCTGGAACACCCCATTAGGATTTAGAGTCCATTTTCCCATAGACTGGAGGGTGGGTTGGCTTCCTGATCTGCCCTGGGAGGCCAGTCACACTGTAGGACATTGTTTTTATAAAAAATGCAATCTAAGCTTCAAAACTGACAACTTATGGACACCAGAGGTTTCCTATATGTCAAGCTGAAATGGAATTTCATATCTCCAGGTGAACCAGGGAATTCACTGGCAGTCCAGTGGTTACGACTCAGGGCTTTCACTTCTGAGGACCCAGGTTTGATCCCTATTTGGGAAACTCTGATCCTGCAAGCTGTGCGGCTTGGCCAAAAAAAAAAAAAAAAAAAGAAGAAGGACCGGATTGTTATTATGACCTTAAACATGACTATTTATCTGACATTCTCTGAATTTGAGTAAAGGGACTTAGATAAGGGTAATAGAGTCATTTTGGGCTTCCCTTGTGGCTCAGCTGGTACAGAATCTGCCTGCAATATGGGACACCTGGGTTTGATCCCTGGGTTGGGAAGATCCCCTGGAGAAGGGAAAGGCTACCCACTCCATCCAGTATTCTGGCCTAGAGAATTCCATGAACTGTATAGTCCATGGGGTTGCAAAGAGTCAGACATGATTGAGCGACTTTCACTTTCCTTTCAACGTAGTCATTTACATGTGTAGCATGAGCCCACTTGATTTTTCCTCCACACCCAGTTTTAACTGAGAAGACAAAAGTTGAATGGTTCTCTTGTGTTCTGGCAATACATATCTAAATAGGTTGGGGCTCCTAGTCGGTGGCTCAGATGGTGAAGTGTCCGCCTGCAGTGCGGGAGACTCAGGTTCTATCCCTGGGTTGGGAAGATCCCCTGGAGAAGGAAATGGCAATCTACTCCAGTATTCTTGCCTGGAGAATCCCATGGATGGAGGAGCCTGGTGGGCTACAGTCCAAGTGGTCGCAGAGTCAGACACGACTGAGCGACTTCACTTTCATTTTCCTAGTCCTTCAAGGTCATTCCACAAGGTCAAACAGTTGCTGTTTTCCCCCCACCTGACTCTGAAGTGTGGTTCCTAATACATCTACCTTCCCCCCACCTGAAGTGTGGTTCCTAATACATCTACCTTCAAGGGCAGTGAACATGGTAGAGACACAGGCCCTGTGCTCTGAAGGAAACTGACTTAGTAACAGACACATCATGGGAGACTTCCTGATTGTTCTCACCTTTCTTTCCTGGGCAGCATCAGCAATGATGGCCTTTAAGGATACTGACCCAAAAGAGGGTTGAGAGGGAGGAAGGGGAATGGTGAAAAGAAAAAAATAGCAGTGCTACAAATAGTGTTTGTACTATGTGTTAGCCAGTGATCCACATGCTTAAGCCATTAATGAAGATGCCATAATGAAAACTTTGAAAAAGAAAAAGGGAGATTTTCTTTAATGAGTTTTATATTTGCTATTGAAAAAGAGAAGCATCAAAGCAGTCATCTTGGAGAAAAAACTTTGCAGGATGTCTTTCTACATGTTTTGAGCTTTGGCATTGTTTTTATTTTGAATTACCTGTGGGGACGAGGAATATACTGCAGTCCTTTTGGTACTTAGGGCTGTAAGGGTATCAGCTGGCCCCGAGTGAACGGGCAGGGAGGGGGATGAGGGGTCTCCAGTTTTGCATGACGCCATGGTGGCAGCTGCGTTGCACCCGCCCAGTGTGCAGACTGAATGCATGAACCCCTGCTTGATGCCCCACATGAAGCCAGACCATGGGGAGGTTGCAACCAACTTTTGTTGTTGCCTTGTGATGTCTTGCTGGTTCTCTTCTTTTCTCTTTTTAAACGTAAGAACCTCTTTTTAGGAGACTGGACACTGTGAACGAGGCATTTTAACTTGCTTATTTCAACTAGGCTAAGCTGCTCCATTTGCTAAACTAACCTGAGCCTGTGTCCATTCTCCTTGGAGTGTACCATCTTACTGTGCACTCTGGTTTTCTACTTTCTAGGTAAGAAAAATGCTTGTTCCAAAGTGAGGTAAGAGCTCACACCCCAAGGCAGCAAGATAACTGAGTGGAGCAAAGTTTTTTTTTATTTTGTTTTTGTTTTTGTCACTTTGGCAAAAGCCAGTCCACAGATACAGAACTCTTAAGTTCCCAAAGGAAGCAGTTATAAGACTTTCAAAATTATTTCTTAGTTTTTCTAATAGCCCCCTAAGTGGAAGAGCCTCTTGGATTAATTTATACCTAGTTAAAGTTAGCTATGTCATTTCCTTCTGAAATCTGCTTCCCTGGTATCTCAGTTGGTAAAGAATCCACCTGCAATGCAGAGACCCTGGTTTGATTCCTGGGTCGGGAAGATCCGCTGGAGGATAGGCTACCCACTGCAGTATTCTTGGGCTTTCCTTGTGCCTCAGCTGGTTAAGAATCTTCCTGCAATGTGGGAGAACTGGGTTTGATCCCTGGAGAAGGGAACAGCTACCCACTCCAGTATTCTGGCCTGGAGAATTCCATGGACTGTATAGTCCATGGGGTTGCAAAGAGTGGGACACAACTGAGAAACGTTTACACTTCCTTCTGAAATAGACAAATTGGGCTGCTGAGGCTTTCTGTGGTTTACAGTGAACAGCTGGAAGCGTCTTTCAGCCTTCACAAATGGATATACGCTGGCAGGGAGGGTGTAACAACATCCAAAAGTGTAAGCTGTTCTGTGTTTCAAGTTATTTTGGACAGTCTGCCTTGGGGTGAGTTGATTACTTTGCTCTGGAACTAGCGTTACTGTCATTATCATTACCCTTCTCTCATCATGATCTGATTAATATTGTGGATTTTTCCCCTTCTGCTTGCATCTTCTTTTGACGCACTCTGGAAGAAATGTCAAGAAGAGGAGGTTTGATCCTACTCAGCAAGGCCCCATTTGAATCAGCGGCCCTGGATGAACAGCATCTTGCACTGTGGGATTCTGGGTATGACATACTTGCAGCATCGTTGCCAGAACTATTAAGTCTGTGAACAAAAACCTTGGGTGGTAATGACTAGAGAACTAACGTTGGGGTAACAGGGATGGGGTCAAAGAAAACTGTCCTTTTTGGAAATAATTTCAAAGAACCCCTCCCACCACCTATCAATAAAAGGGAGCAAAAGACAATATTGTACAAAGAACTATTTCAGAATCTTTTTTTTTCTAATGAAAGGAAGAAGGAACAACAAAAATTAAGTGCAATAAAAGAACCATTAAAAAATAGCAAAGGATCTTTTTCTTTCCTCAGCCTGCTACCACTTAATATCTTCTAAATGATTTAGCATGATTTTTTTTTTCTTTTCTTACCAATGACACACTCCAGCGGCATGAAGATCTAATTTTCGAAAGGGTAAAATCTGCATGGCCTATATACAACAAACAGCTAGCAAGCCAATCCACAGCAAAACCTGCAACTGATTTCCTAAGATGAAAGTGGCAGATGAACCCACGGAAGCTGCCTGCCCCCATTCCCCTGCTTCCTAGTCTTGACCAGGCCATGAGGAACTCCACACACCCCTGCTCTTGTTGATTCACTTCCTGTTGTCTTTTCTCCTGGACCTCACATCCTTTGGAAATGGTAGCTGGAATTTGAACAATGATGCTATTGTATAGTTCTTTTATAAATGTAAATATGGAAATAGATTTTGACACATCATTTTCACTTGTCTGTACTGAAATATTTCTCTTGTAAAGGTTGTCTGTAAATTTGAGTTTATTGTTTGTTCTCCATCATTTTTATTCTTTTTCTCTATTTCTCTTGTCTCTATCCTCTCTTGTAACATGTTGTACAATGATTCTTGAGTTTGCTTAAAAAAAAACAAACAAACAGATATGGCCACAGATTCAAGGAGTTTGGGCACAAAACAGGTGCAATTAAAAAAAAATGAAATGATTGAATGAGATGAAATGCTTGAAACCAAAAATAAACAAAGGGTGGGGGACACAAAGAACAAAACAACCCATAAGAAAAGCATAAAAATTATGTAAATGCAAATATATGTACTCACAAGTCTCTAACTTTTTTGATGTCATTATAAACATCTGTATATAATGTAAGAAAGTAGACGCCCTCTCAAATTAATCACAAAAGTGCCAAGCTCATGATGTTAGTTTTTAATTTTGACAGTTTTCTTTCCCTGTCTTTAATGTGAAAGGAGGATAAACTTAAAGCCTTAAATTAAAAAATAATTTTTAAATGTTGAAAGCTTGGGGAAAAAGTTAAACTTTTCATTTTATTCCATATCTATTATTGTCAGTATTTCATTCATGCCTTCAACTTCCTGCCTCAAAATATATATGGTGGATCCCCACTGTAAAGCTGGCAATGAGGACAGAAACAGCATTTACCTTTTCCTGAGCACTTTTAAGATAGGCTTTAATTCTGTGTGTTGTGTTTTCAACCAGCCTTGTCTGGCCCTCAGTGTATGACTGATCTGTGAAATGTTGTGATGGATTACAATGGGATTCTACTATATACAAATTCACATTGTTCTTTTCCCTCCAGGCAGATTTGCAGATGTAATCTGGGTTCCCAAGCCCCTCTGAATTTAATTCACTGTCACTGATTTTTTTCCTTCCATTGATGGACAAGATAGCTTTCGTTCAAGTATTGATTATCTACGGTAATAAAGAAATTTAGTTCCAGCTTTTTTTTTTTTAATATAAAAGCTTGTACACGATCACTTTAGTAAGCATCTAGTGATGTTTTACTGTTTTATTGAGGGCCCCTAAAGAGCCCACACTTCTGTAATTGTCCCATTCACTTCTTCATGACAACTAAATTAGTTGCTCAAGTGAGCTTTTAGTTCTTTTTCAGCAAGGTTCGCGACACTAGTCTCACCACTTTTGCCTGGACTTTGCAAGGGATTTTTCCCTTAAAATGTACTGCTTTAAACAGTGGGGGTTTCCCCAAGTTATCCTTTGCTTTGGAAGTGTTGCAGTCATAGAGCAGAAACCTTAATTTCTAAATGCTACAATAGACCATGATCTAACATCTTAATCCTGTTATTGCTTTCTGAGTCCTAGGTGCTACACAGGTATGTAGTCTTTCTCTAGCACTAGCTGTATGCTTATGTTGTAATAACAGGGTTACTGACAAGGTTTATCAGCCTTACCCTTGGTGTCATAAGACATGAGTGGTATCCCTCTACCACGCAGCACTGGCTCTTAGAGGGAGCCTGGAGGAAACTCAGATTACTCGGGATCTCTTCCTGTCGCTCCGTTGTTTGTGCCTCTGTTGTCGAGTCCTGTTCACCAGTGGATACTTAGCTGCTGCTGAGTCCGCCACACACATTTCACTGCTGTTCAGAGGTACCATGTTTGGCTTAACAGATACAAAACCATGGTACTACAAACAAGTTTAAACCTGTTGGTAACTTTTGAGCATTTCACAAACAACATTGTAAATGTGCGATGTTATGTTTTAAATCAGACCACAGTGGTCCCCAAATATTATGTACATATGCCAACTGTCAGTGTAACTTTTTATTACACTGGCAATTTCATAGGTAATGAAACCTATGCTCCAATGTTAAATTATTTGTGTGTATATGTAAAATACACGAGCTTTAAGCTATCTGTGTAAGACTATGAAAGATAATGCAACCATACCAGTTGTGAACAGTGGATTATAGTTATGTTTGGTGGTAATAATCTATGTAATTTCAAGATCTGTTGTATTTTCTCTTGCACATGCCATTCATTTGCTGATTCTTGTGGTGTGAGTATGCCAGTTTATTCATTTGAGCTCAAAGCACAGGCATCTCACCGTTTAATGTTACCCAACAAGAGTTAGTGTAAAGTGATGACAAGTTCCCATTTCACCCGTTAACTTTTGCTTCATCAATTGGTGACACCTGGATGAGGAGATGTGCGCTGACTTCATTGCTCACCCTGGGATACTGCATGAGCCCATGGAATTAGAGCTACTCCTATTAGATAAACGGGCAGTACACATAGGTGCATGTTCTAAAACATGAGTCACATAGAGCTGTGGAGTTTTGCCAAGTGGTACGTGTGTGACTTTAGCTTCTGTTTTTCTTTCTTTCTTTTTTTTACTATGCAAAGATGGGAAATGCACAAACTTCTCAAAGACTAGTGTCTGAAGAACTTTCCGAACAGTACTTGAATCCTCTCTTTAAAGTCATCCCACCATACTTTATAGCCATTGTTCCTTCCACTGTTAATTTTCATTTTTAAATGGTTTCCAGTTCTTTAAGTGCACAGCCTGAAGTTTTGCTGGAAGCTAATAAATTCATTCGTATCTTGGTTGTCTATAGATGGGGATTCAGTAGTCATTGTATGCATCTTCAGTCAAGTGTATATTAAAACTTTTGTTAACATTGAATGTTGTAGTTTTTTACTTTGGTCATTTTTCTTAAAACCTTTTTCTGTGCTGTCTTGTGTTGTTGATTCAATGGCTGTGCACCAGATATCTTTTAGCGCCGGTCTCTCAATCAAAAGCTCACTGAAAATTTAATCGGTCAATGGAGCAAAATAAAATCCTGATTGATGGTAAATATATTGCTGATTAGGATTCAGTTTCAGTGGATTTATTGGAAATGCTTTGCTTTTATAAGTTGGGGGAAAAAAACACAGTAGGGTCATGCCATTACTATATTTCTTTCTTTGGTGACTTTCTTCTGAGCTTAAATAGGGGATAGCTAGTCATACATTAGCACTTTTGACCCTGGTACCATTAGAATCAAACTAAAAAGAAAATAGAAGTGTTTGGTTGTCTCCATTGTAATACCAAAAACATTCAAAGGAAGGTATTTCCTCACACCTTACATAGGATTGTTCAGCAAATAATAATCTTTTTTATGAATGTCTCTCAATGTCTCCTCTCTCGTCCCACTGCCCTCCTTTGGTTTGGCATCAGCAGCTGCGTGTATCTCACACAAAGGTACTGCAGTAACACAGAGAGCCTAATCTGACTACGTCATTCATCTGATAGAGTTTGTAGCAGTTCTTCATTTACTATGGGATAAAGCCCAAACCTAACAATATGACTTAAAGTGCTAGCTGCCTTTCATGACCTCAGCCTCGTTTATTTTTCTAGTCTTCATCAATTCTTATCCTCCCATAATCACCCTGCTTAGAGTTCCCCTCAAGAGCCTTATCTGCCCAAGTCTGAAGAGTCTGATGTAAATTTTATGTCTGATCACCATAGTTCATTTGTTTTGATGTCATTGTATATGATAAAAGAAATATGGAACACTTAAAGTAACATGAAAATTATACTTTAAATAAAGAATATTAGAGTATAATTTATCAGTATATTTGACTTTAAAGGAATTATCTGATTTTTATGTTTTTCTTTCTCATTCCACTTTTGAGGTTGACACTGAATTGAATTCTCTCATGCTCCCTTGGTAACTGTGAAAGGTGACCCAGAAACTTTCTAGAAAATAGGACAGCAGGCCTAGAGTTAAAACTTTGATATAAATAATTAGGTGGATAATCCATATACTCACAATGGAATTCCTAAGTAACCTTTCAAATTTAATGTAGGCCCCCTTTAGGTTAATTACAAAAGTTAGGGATTTCTACTCATTAGTTTATTCATTTGACAAGTGTTTATTAAGCTTCTGTGCCAGGAACTCCACCTGGGACTTGAAGGAATAGAATAAAATTCTAGGTGCTGAGGTGCTCACAGTTTAGCATGGGAAGACGAGGTGTCTAAAACAAAACAAAACAAAACCAAAAAAACAAAAACAAACAAACAAACAAAACTCCTCTGAGCCCAAGGTGGTAAGTTAACTAAATCATGTAGGAAGTGAAGATAAGAGGACTGGTGTCAGGAGAGGGATGCAGGAAGGCTTGCTTAAAATGAGTGTTGACCTGTCTTGAAAGATGTCAAGTTCACTGGTCTAATAAACTGGGAAACACTCAAGGCTTAGGAAGTAGTATGCTTCAAGACCCAAGAAGAGGAGCCCAGACACTCTGGGTAAGTAGTGCTAAGTGTCTCTTTGCTTCCATCTGGCCTATGTTTCCTAACGTTCTGCTAGCCTGCCATCCTCCTCTCCCACCCCCCACCCCCACCTCCTTACTTCTTTCCTTCCTACCTTTCCCAAACTTGATCTATAAAAATTCTGCAGTACTATGCCAGGTCCCAAGGACACTATGACTCTGAGCTCTCAATCTTCCTAGCAAGACGCAACATTTAAATTCAATGTGATAAGTGCCCTGATAGACTTAAGAAATTCGGTGCCTCAGGAGAGAGGAGGGAGACTACCTCTGCCTTTGAGTTCAAAGAGGTAAGAGGAAGTGGCACTTGAGCGGAGAGGCTGTGCCATGGACCGAAAGCCATGATCAGGTGTTGTCACGTTTAACCAGGGCCTGCTTTTGTTGACGGAAAGAAGTCTGTCTACAAATGCCTTGGGAGTAGAATAGTCTATAATATTCAGACTTCATTTTATGCTCTAGATATCTGGATTTCTTTTCTTTTTTTTTTTTTTGATATCTGGATTTCTTTTGCCAGAATGATGATGATTATTATTAAAAAGTTCTCCATCAAAACCTAATATTTTTAGATATTTTTCCACCAATGAGCTTATCATAGATCAGTCTTCAGTGTTTGGGGCTGTCAGTAATGACAATGAGGGCTTCTTGATCTGAGCTGTAAACCCTATTTTCTTAGTATAAAAGTCCCCAGCTAACCTCAGTCTGGAGTGAGGGGATGGATAAGAACCATAAATGCTTTTAAAGCATTATTTAGTAAGTCTTTCAATTCATGAGGGATCAAAATCATCTTCCAAGTGTAACTTCACTTCCATTCCACCAAATTTGCTATTTATCTCTTTTTTTATGCCTTAGAAAGTTATCCTTCCTCAGTCTTTTCAAAAACCTATTAGCTTCTCTGGCTCCTTGACTAGAACAAATTGCTGGTCACATATTTGGTTTCTGGTGAGAAAGGAAACATATGATCCCTCATCACTTGAAAACGGTTGTCCTGCTGGGATCTTCCGAGGTCCCCTTTGCCAGTCCATCATCTGAGGACACACCCTTGTCCTGGTGTAGCTGAAAGGCTGCACTTGTGACCCTACAGTGTTCACCCAAGAGAACATTTATCTGACTGATGATCACTGAAAGCCAGATTGACCCAGGAAATTAAATGGTCCCTCAAAAACAAGGTAAAACAGAAAAATCTTCATCCTGAGTGATCAGGAAGGTATCAAGCGTTCTTCAGATCTATTTGGAGCTTTAAATATCTTCCAGCCTCAGGAGGTAAATGAGCTGACAGCAGAGTTCCCTGCTTCTTCAGACCCAGGTCTCAGACTGAAAGAAGGAAGATGGTAACTTGTAAATGACATCAGGGTGGCCTCTGCCCTGCAGCAAGAGACAGCGCCACTGAGCCAGGGTCACTCCCATAGGGATAGTGAATGGACGGTACGCAGTACATTTAAACTGCTTTTCCTATCAATACATAGGTGAAATGGTATGAAGTAAGGGTGCCCATTATCCATATGAACAGAACAGCAGTCTAGGAGACAAAAGAACCAAGGAGACCGAGCTGAGCTGGAGAGCACACACCCAGTCTCTGTTCCACTCCAGCCAGTGGTCACCACGTGGAAAACTGGACCGCTCACTGCTTCACGTGCATGCTAAGTCAGTTGTGTCCAGCTCTTTTCGGCCCCATGGACTGTAGCCCGCCAGGCTCCTCTGTCCATGGGATCCTCCAGGCAAGAATACTGGAGTAGGTTGCCATGCCCTCCTCCAGGAGATCTTCCCGACCCAGGGATCAAACCCACATCTCTTATGTCTCCTGTGTTGGCAGGAAGGTTCTTTACCGCTAGCACCACCTTCATTGCCTCTCCCACTCATTTTTCTAGAGAAGCCATCAGTCCAGATTCACATATAGAATTACCTTTTTAAAAAAAAAAATCATGCAGCAATTCATACTTTAAAAAGACCACGTGGATAAAGGCAGTGCAAACAGAAACTGTCTTTGCACAGAATTGAGCCTATAGCCCCTTGCATGTAAGTTCTACATAAAATAATGAGATGTTTTCACATGCAACCCCTGCAATCTTCTTGATTGTTTCAGCGAGTGTGCAGACGCGACCTTGACCTCAGTCAGGGTTGCACGTGGCCGTGTGAAGAGTCATGCCAGCATTTTCATGAGCTGCCACTTACATGTCAACCTACTGCTGTTTCTTGGGGACAGGAAAGCCACAGGGGATCAAAGGAAGCCTGTCTGAAGCTACTTCCTTTTGGTGGTACATTGAGTGCTAAGCTGATTCAGATGTGCTCATTTGTGGGAGATGGACTGGTCTAGTGTTGACAAATAGACATTATCTCAATGCTTACTATAGCAGCATAGTGGCTGCCTTGCTCCTTCGCCATATCTACCATTGGTTCGAGAGAGAGCTGAGGTTGATTATGCATGTCTGCTATGTGGCAACAGGAAGTACAGGACTGGGTCCAACCAAATCTTAAGGACAGTATTTCTTTCAGTTTGACTCTCAAGGCCAGTTAGATACAGGGATGAATCAGCCAATGTGGCAAGTCCAAAGGTCCTTGTATAACTTTTTGGAAATAAAGGAAATAAAGGATTCTTGAGCAATGAAATTCAGAAACTGAAAAATCCATCAGGAAAGAGTGATGAAAAATCTACGTGTTTATTGCAGAAAATGTGGAAAACAAAAAAATTCAAGAAAATTAAAATCACTGTAATCTAGTCACTGGCATATACACTCCATTAATACTTTGGTAATTTCTTGAACCCTTATTTTGTTTTTTCCTGTCAGCACAGAATCAGGTCACAAAGGTAGGCAGCCAGTGGGTCTCTGGGGATCTGTGGTTCTACGTCCCTGCTCATTTGTGTGTGTGTGTGTGTGTGTGTGTGTGTGTGTAAGTGTGTGTGGATGCCTGTGTATGTATGTGTGTATGTGTGCATGCCCTACTGGCTCCAGAAAAGGATGGGATAGTTGAATCGTTAGAGAAAAGGTATGCTTTCTAGCCTCTCAGCTGTGGCTCAGACTATTTCCTTCACTGGGAAGACTTCGCCTTCCTCCCACAGCTCCAGTCACATTCCTGTGCATCACTTGGGGATGCACAGGAATCCAAAATGACCTCCTTCACAAAGTTTTTCACGATTCTTCCATAGCTATCTAGATCATACAGAGTGTGAGAGCTCCACTTAGTGATGGAGTGAGAATGAACCCCCAGATCTTTTAGACTCCAGAGCCCATATTCCAACTACATCACTGTGTGGCCCCTCTTGTATTTCCATTTTACAGTTGAAAACCTCGAAGTTGAAAAAGTTTAACACCTTCATCGTGATCATCATTCTAGTAAGTGGTAGGACCAGTGTCAGGACACAGACGGCCCAATTCCTAATCCTTGTCTGAATCCAAGACCACGTGTGATGCACACATACAATGAGCATGAGGTGTAATCAGAAAATGTTTGGAGAGAATCACTTTCTGCCTATGTTTGTGGGCTGATTCTGCTCGAAGCTACTATAGAAACCACTTCCACTGGGAGGTAGTGGGAGGGTCCCCAGTTAGAGAACTTGTGATGATGTCACTGCCTAAATGTACATTCTGGCCATTGGTTACAACTAGACAGGATGAGGCTTCTCAGGTGACCCTAGAGGTAAAGAATGTACCTGCAAGTGCAGGAGATGCCAGAGACGCAGGTTTGATCCCTGGGTCAGGAAGATCCTTTGGAGGAGGGCAAGGCAACCCACTCCAGGATTCTTGCCTGGAAAATCCCCTTAGACAGAGGAGCCTGGCAGGCTACAGTCCATGGGGTCGCAGAGTCAGGTGTGACTTAGCACACCCACAGCGAGAGAGGACAGCAAGACCAAAGGAAAAGGTTGAAAATTTATTCTACAAAATTTATTCCACCTAAGAGGGAATGTGTTAATCAGCTTATGAATCTGCAGGATGTTAAGTGAGAGAAGGAAGGGGATTTTTCTGTTACCTCTGTTGAGTGAAAATTTTCTGTTACAAAACTGACCAGTGAAAATTGAAAGGAATGCCCCCTTTAATCCCATATTTTAAAAAACTTCATTGAGTCAACAAATAATACACACATCTATCAATTGAAAGATCTTTGCTGGATACAGCAGGTCAGAAGCTGTGATGGTCAGATGCTGCTCTGCATTCATGCGTGCTAAGTTGCTCAGTTGCGTCTGACTCTTTGTGATGCTTTGGACTATAGCCTGCCAGGCTCCTCTGTCCATGGAATTCTGCAGGCAAGAATACTGGAGTAGGTTGCCATTCCCTCCTCCAGGGGATCTTCCCAACCCAGCGACCAAATCTTCCCACATTTCTCACATCTCCTGCACTGGTAGGTGGGTTCTTTACCACTAGCACCACCAGGGAAGCCCAGTGCTGCTTTACAGGATGTTAGTACAGGATCTGAGAATACGGAAATAATGACCAATTACTTTTTATTTTCTTTTTTAATCAAACTATAGTTGATTTATAATGTTTCAGCTGTATAGCAAAGTGATTCAGTTACACATACATATACATCTATTCTTTTTTCAGATTCTTTTCCATTAGAGGTTATTGAAGATATTGGGTATAGTTCCCTTGTGCTATATAGTTGATCTTGTAAGTCAGTTCAGTCCTCAGTTGTATCCAATTCTTTGCGGCCCCATGGACTGCAGCACACCAGGCCTCCCTGTCCATCACCAGTTGCCGGAGTCTACCCAAACCCATGTCCATTGAGTCGGTGATGCCATCCAACCTTATCTCATCCTCTGTTGTCCCCTTCTCCTGCCCTCAATCTTTCCCAGCATCAGGGTCTTTTCAAATGAGTCAGCTCTTCGCATCAGGTGGCCAACATATTGGAGTTTCTGCTTCAACATCAGTCCTTCCAGTGAACACCCAGGACTGATCTCCTTTAGGATGGACTGGTTGAATCTCCTTGCAGTCCAAGGGACTCTCAAGAGTCTTCTCCAACACCACAGTTCAAAAGCATCAATTCTTTAGCACTCAGCTTTCTTTATACTCCAACTCTCACATCCATACATGACCACTGGAAAAACCAAGGCCTTGAATAGACGGACTTTTGTTGACAAAGTAATGTCTCTGCTTTTTAATATGCTATCTAGGTTGGTCATAACTTTCCTTCCAAGGAGTAAGCATCTTTTAATTTCATGGCTGCAGTCACCATCTGCAGTGATTTTGGAGCCCCCCAAAATAAAGTCAGCAACTGTTTCCACTGTTTCCCCATCTATTTGCCATGAAGTGATGGGACCAGATGCCATGATCTTAGTTTTCTGAATGTTGAGCTTTAAGCCAACTTTTTCCCTCTCCTCTTTCACTTTCATCAAGAGGCTTTTTAGTTCTTCTTCACTTTCTGCCATAAGGGTGGTGTCATCTGCATATCTGAGGTTATTGATGTTTCTCCCGGCAATCTTGATTCCAGCTTGTGCTTCCTCCAGCCCAGCATTTCTCATGATGTACTCTGCATATAAGTTAAATAAGCAGGGTGACAATATACAGCCTTGACGTATTCCTTTTCCTATTTGGAACCAGGCTGTTGTTCTATGTCCAGTTCTAACTGTTGCTTTCTGACCTGCATACAGGTTTCTCAAGAGGCAGGTCAGGTGGTCTGGTATTCCCATCTCCTTCAGAATTTTCCACAGTTTATTGTGATCCATACAGTCAAAGGCTTTGGCATAGTCAATAAAGCAGAAATAGATGTTTTTCTGGGACTCTCTTTTTCAATGATCCAGCAGATGTTAGCAGGTTGATCTCTGGTTCCTCTGCCTTTCCTAAACCCAGCTTGAACATCTGGAAGTTCACGGTTCATGTATTGCTGAAGACTTGCTTGGAGAATTTTGAGCATTACTTTACTAGTGTGGGAGATGAGTGCAATTGTGTGGTAGTTTGAGCATTTTTTGGCATTGCCTTTCTTTGGGATTGGAATGAAAATTGACCTTCTCCAGTCCTGTGGCCACTGTTGAGCTTTCCAAATTTGCTGGCATATTGAGTGCAGCACTTTCACAGCATCATCTTTTAGGATTTGAAATAGCTCAACTGGAGTTCCATCACCTCCACTAGCTTTGTTTGTAGTGATCTTCCTAAGGCCAACTTGACTTCACATTCTAGGATGTGTGGCTCTAGGTGAGTGTGAGTGATCACACCATTGATCCTGTAGTTTACCTATTTTATATATAGTAGTGCATATATGTTAATCCCAAACTCCTAATTCATCCTTTCCCACTTTTTCCCTTTGGTAACTATTAAGTTTGTTTTCTATATCTATGAATCAATTTCGGTTTTGTAAATAAGTTCATTTGCACCATTTAAAAAAAAATTTCCTCATAGAAGTGATATTATATATTTTTATTGGTCTTACTTCACTTAGTATGATAATCTCTGGGTCTGTCAATGTTACTACAAACGGTATTATTTCAAGAATGACTATCTATGATAAAAAGGTCATGTTAGATAAACTACCATGGAAGATCAGCAGAGGAAAATACTACTTGCTTCCTTTGGGGTGTAGGAAGATCAACAAGGTTCTCCAGATAAGGAAACGTTTAAACTGGTATCTGAACAATTGGTGAACTATGGCCAGGGGAGCCTGGCAGGCTACAGTCCATAAGTTGCAGACAGTTGGACATGACTGAAGCCAGTTAGCATGCACCAGGGACATGGAAATGGGGAGAAAACTGTTGCAACTTGAACTAGGTAGATGAACAAGTTCAACTGAAATAATGAAGACCGAAAGACCAGTAGTTTAAAAAAGATGGAAGCTTTTCCCTCTTGCAGGAGGGTGGAGCTAATAGGTGGCTCCACACACCCTCCATCTTCTCGCTGTGAAATCCTTAATACACAGCTTCTGTCTCATGAAACAAATTTTCTGCTTCAGCCCCCATCAGCCTGTCTACCTTCCAGGAAGCAAGAGGAAAGGAGGAGACTTGGATGGACTATCAGTTCTTCTGATATGAATCTAACAGTGACATGTATCAATTTTTATCAGAGGTGTTGGTTGGGACTGTGTCGTGTCTAGTGGGAAAGGAGACTAGAAATTTAACAGGAATGAGGGCATATTATTACTAAAGAAAAAGTTTAGAAATGGGCACAAAGGATAGCTCTCAGTCTGCCACTGAGCTTATAGAAAAGTGCCTCTGGTAGGGTGTGTGATGTACCCCTTGGACCTACTTTGAGAAATAAAGGGATTATGTAAAGCAGGAGTCCCCAACCTCCAGGATCTAATGCCTGATGATCTGAGGTGGAGCTGATGTAATAATAATGATAGAAATAAAGTGCACAGTAAATGTGTGCTTGAATCATCCCAAATCCATCCCCACTCGCAAGGTCATGGAAAAACTGCCACAAAAGCAGTCCCTGGTGCCAAAATGGTTGTGAACTACTGATTAAGGGTTTATTCCTCTATGTGCTGGGAGGGCTGCCAGAAGATGGGCAGCAGCTGTTGGCCCTTTTGGAGGCTCCCCCTAATAAAGAAAACTGCCCTGCTTGAAGAGGCTGTATCCAAAGATGGAGCAGTGCAGGGTTCTTGAGGTCCACCCCTCTCAACCCAACTCAGGATTCAGACGGGCTCCAAGAGTGCCTCCTTTTCAGGGGCCTGCATGAAAGCTCATCTTCCTCTGCCCAATCCATTTCCATCATTCCTCTGCCACAGCTACAGAAAAACACTCCCTAATAAAATTCTGCTCTAATCTCTGCCTTGGAGTCTGCTGCCCAGGGAGCCCCATCTGGGACAGTCATCAAGTGACTGATTTTATTGGAGCATAAAGTATATAAAGGGCTTCCCTGGTGGTTTAGCAGTAAAGAATCTGCCTGCAATGCAGGAGACGCTGGTTCGACCCCTGGACTGGGAAGAACCCTGGAGGAGGGCATGGCAGCCCACTCCAGTATTCTTACCTGGAGAATCAATGGACAGAGGAGCCTGGTGGGCTACAGCCCATGGTGTCGCAAAGAGTATGACATGACGGAAGTGACTGAGCAGACACGCATGCAGTGTGTAAAGTGGAAAGGAGGAAGTGAGGAATGACCTGCAACTGGGTAAAGTTGGAGAGATCTTGAACTGTCCTGCATGGACTTGGCCGTGGCAAGCAGGCCCCTGAGTCTTGGAAGAGTGGAAACTGTCTGGCAACAGTATATAAGATGTACTGTGAATAAGAGAGGCAGGAAGTGGACAAGCCAGATAGAATACCAGGACCACACCACAGATCTAGAGTAATAAAGAACTGAAGTAGGGTTTCTGCAATGCGGAAAGAAGTGGGATAGATCACATGGGTAGAATCAACAGAAGTGGGCAGCTGATTGCAGGAAGTACCAGGAGAGGAGTTTGACCCCTGGTGACTGGAAGGATGGGGATAATCTGGGAGAGATACTGATCTAGGGTGCAAAGATACCTTCCACCTCAGATCTGTTGGATTTGAGAAGCTTGAAGGAAACCCAGGTGAGGATGTCCAGCAAAGCTATTGAAATGAGGGTACGGGACCCCTTAGAGGGTTTAAGGTGGAAATATTTACCTAAGAACCATCTACAAATTTGATTTAAGCCATAAAATTGGAGGCAATTTCACAAGGAGCTATCATCAAAAGGGAAAGGAAGAGAGTGTGGGAGGGGAAGGGATGAAGATTGGAAGAAATATGGAATAAATGCAGAAGAGGAAGAAGATTCCTTTCATGAGACTGACACTTTGTGCTCAAAGGTTACTGATAGCAGAACTGAATTCTTGGTCACAAGAATTGAACAAAAAGGGGTGAATCTGATCTTCCTGCTATAGCCATGATTCCAACTGATATGAAATCAACAACTGCTTTCCATAAAGGGCAACAAACAACTCAACTACCCCCAAAACTGTGAGCTTCAGTAGGATAGCTGAAAAAATTTTGAGGAAAATTGGGATGTCTACACTTAAATAAACCTCTGATGATATTTCCATGTTGCAAAAAATAAATAATTAATTAATTAAAACTAATTCTTACTTCCATGAATATAACCATAATTATACAATTTTGGTCTGAAACTGAAATTATAAGCACTTCAGTGTTCCAGACATAAGAAATCAGGATGTCACTCCTCTCCTCTGTTATTCAGTCACCCAGTCATGTCTGACTCTTTGTTACCCAGCGGGCTGCAGCATGCCAGGCCTCCCTGTCCCTCACCATCTCCTGAAGTTTGCCCAAGTTCATGTCCATTGCATTGGTGATGCCATCGAGCCATCTCATCCTCTGATGCCCTCTTCTCCTTCTGCCCTCAATCTTCCCCAGCCTCAGGGACTTTTCCAATAAGTTGACTATTCTCACCAGATGACCAAAATACTGGAGCTTCAGCTTCAGCATCAATCCTTCTGGGAATTCAGGGTTGATCTCCCTCAAGACTGACTGGCTTGATCTTCTCGCTGTCCAAAGGACTCTCAGGAGTCTTCTCCAGCACCACAGTTTGAAGGCATCAAGTTTTTGGCACTCTGCCTTCTTTACAGTCAGCCCAGCTCTCAAAACCATACACGACCCCTGGAAGACCATAGCTTTGACCATCAGACTTTCACTGAGTTATGTAAGCCCTTTCACCACGACAAAGCGGTGATCCATGGAGGGGATTCCTCTACTTATTAGGAGCCAAATATTGATTTATCAACAGAGGAGTTTTTTTTATTAGGGTCAGCGCTGGGTTTCCCTAGTGGCTCAGACTGCAAATAATCTGCCTGCAATGCAGGAGACCCGAGTTTGACCTCTGAGTCGGGAAGATCCACTGGAGGAAGAAATGGCTACCCATTCCAGTATTCTGGCCTGGAGAATCCCATTCTGGCCTGGAGACTTCTGGACAGAGGAGCCTGGAGAACTACAGTCCATGGGGTCACAAAGAGTTAGACATGACTGAGTGCTCGTGCGTGTGTACATGCACACGCGCGCGTGCGCACACACACACACACACACACAGTTGTTATATTAATAACTTCATGGTAACTCTCCGTAGAAAGCTATCATTTCATGGTAACTCTCCATAGAAAGCTATCATTCCTGGGCCACTATGACATAAGTACAGACAGTTGGCATAAGGTGAAACAAAAGAAAGCTGGTAATTTCTCATGAGTCTCAAAACTACATTTTCAATGCCACACAGAGAGAGATGGTGCTTAAGGCTTTTTTTTTTTAACTGGGCATTTGGTAGTTTGAGAGACTGAGTTGAACTTAAGAAATAAAAGGAGCCAATCCGAGTAGAAACTCATGGTTACAAGTAGTCAAAATGGCTCTGTACTTCACTGAATGCTCAGAAAGTTGTATAACTTCTACTTTCATGGTGATGTGTTGCTTGGAGCCACATTTCATTACTTATTGTTACAAAGAAGTAAATTTTTCTTCATTAAAGTTAAAAAAATCTCTCAGAAAGCCTTGTGCTCAAATATTTATATGAGACCAAACTCTCAGATGAAAGGAAGGAAATGAAATCATTTCAGTCCATTTTTGCTTTGTTCTTAGGATCTATACCAAGTAGGTAGCTGCTCACATAAAATAAAAAGACTGGCTTTTTACACATGAATGAATTACAGATGGATGACCATGGAAGAACTCTTCTGACTAGTGAAGTCTGAGCAATTTATAGAATTATTTGCCAGAAGGTAAACAATTTGTATATCCACAGGTCACATATCAGTGATACTAGCAGACTATTAAAAATATTTTGTGACAAAAAATCATCTCTGTTTGGGTAGGTTCCTGCAATAATTTGACAGTTAGCTAAATAGATTTGCAGTTAGTTTGGTTTAAAAGCTTTATATATATTTACTTTTATTATAGTGAAAGAGAAGTTTAAAATTTGAATTCCTTGAACAAAAGAGTGATTGATATCTAAAACTGAACTTGCACAAAAAGTGAAAGTGAAAGTGTTAGTCACTCAGTTGTGTCCAACTCTTTGTGACCCCCTGGATTGTAGCTCACCAGGCTCCTCAGTCCATGGAATCCTCCAGGCAAGAATACTGGAGTGGGTAGCCATTCCAATCTCTAGGATATCTTCCTCACCCAGGGATTAAACCCGGGTCTCCTGCATTGCAGGCAGATTCCGTACCGTCTGAGCTACCAGTAATTGATAGCTAAAATGATATTGACATCTTGCTTTTGAAACAAGAGGGTTTCTTTTTTCTACCATAGAAAAATGAAACCCTGAAAGCATCTCTGGCAAAATAATACCAACCTCTCATAATACAACTCTTCCTCCTTTCTAGATTTTACAAAGGCCTGAGTATGTGTTAACTTTTCTATTTACTGCGAGAGAGACTATTTTTTATGTGTTAAATGTATTACTTGTTATGGGAATCATTTTTGAGAAAGGGAGAAGCGTGGTTTCAGAAAGCTACTGGGATCCTGGTTCTGAGCATCGGTTCAACCATGGTGATTTAGAAGTAAACTGGGTCATATTTGTAAGTACGACTTTTCAGAAATGGTGAGAGACAAGAGGTTGGGTCTATCAGCAGATGAGCATAACTTTAACTTTATTGTGTTTGCTCTGATTTTCTCCCCTGGTCTAAGGTTTTATGTCTGAGACATTTATATCTGAAGAAGGTAATAAAGAGGTTCAACAGTATTTACAACCAGCAGCACACTGGAGTGTGTCCAAAACTGCTGGGCCTTCAATACACTGTTTAATACAAAAGCTCCAGGTGTGTGAGTTGTTGCTTAAAACTTCTGGTCTTAAAGTGGATGGATGCAGTGGTTGTACAATAGATCTTTTGGACAATTTTCTCACTGATGTCTGCTGCCTAATGAGGAAGAGCTATTCAACTGAAAACTCAAGAAATTTGTGGCAAAATCAAATTTCTTTTTCTGCTGGTGATGACAAGCTATGTTGGGTATCAAGTGCAGATGTCATGTTTGAAAAGAGAGGGGATCAGCTTTCTGATAGCAGTTCTGGAAAAATCATGGACTTATATAGATAAACCATGAACTTATATATGATAATTTGTAAACTTCTCACTAAGATTTAATCAATGCCTTTGCTGATGTCACTATTTTCTTGCATGATTATTAATTCGCAAGGCCATGTGTGAATGCATGCCTCAAGAGTGTGTTAGGTATGAAACTTCATTTAGATATAGGATCCCAGCATAGGATGGATATACCCACATATATATACATATTTTTTTGTGTGTGTGTGTTTGTATATATATATATATATAGATTTGAATATGTAACATGCTCTTCTAAATCTATGCTAATAAAATTTTGTATAAATTTAAATTCTCTTAGGCTATTACCTTCAGATATGTCAGCAGCATGGGACCTGTTAAAAGAAATTTATTCTTCTGAAGATTTTTTAAGGAAGAAGTGAGGGGAGGGTTCCAAAGGACCCTGATTACAAAGTGGCTGAATGGTGAAATGGTGTATGCTCTCCACTTATTTTGGTAGGTTTCAATTGTTTCAGATATGTGTGCCTAATGACACTTGAATTTGGTTGATACACGTCAATTTTATAAGCATAAGGGCCTGCAATTTTGTTCTAATGAGTTCTGATGCAATCTCAAAGCTTGCATGGATTGAAGATTTTAAAAAGTTAGAGGACTGAAGTCATTTGTGCTTTAAAGCAAATTTTTTCCCTTAAATCTCTATTATATTACATGATTTTATTGCCTTCATTTTACTTTTGCTCTTTTAAATTATCTTGTTTATTTGTTTACTTAAATATTGTCAGTCTTTCCCAGTAGAATGTCAGTTCTAAAGAGCAAAGACTTTGCTTATTTTGTTGATATATATCCCCCATGCCTATAGTAGTAAATGGCAGGTTTTGTGTGTGTGTGTGAGTGTATGTAGTATATATCAAATGAATTGTTCTGGTTTGGGCATGTGTCAGTATATTGCAATGCTTTGTTCTTTGCCTGTCTTCATCTGCTGTGTTCCTCGTTATTTGGGGATTCATCACGGTTTAAAACATAGCTTGATAACCTTTCATTTCACCCAGGACAGGACAGGCTTTGAAATACCAAGTATTTGGTCATTTCAATAATCTCCTTTCTGCTCAGGAGGATGCTGTGGATGGACTCTCATGTCTCACTGTCCCCACCTCACTCCAGAGAAGAAGCACAAGGATGAGACTGGTGGTCAAAGAGAACAGTGACTCACGTCACGTCCAAAGGGACTGAGTTCCAGGCAGGGCATGGTATATTTGTGATTTCACTCCTTGTTTTATTAGCACCAAATGAATAACTAAGTGATCTAATAGGAGACACTCTAAGTAACCAAAAAATTATACTATTTTTAGTGAGGGAATTTTGGTGTCATTTGTTTTATATGAAAAATGAAGAACATTAGCTTAAGGTTTTTTTTTTGTTGTTTGTCTGTTTTGTCATCATTTATTTCTTCTCTGACATATTCCTTTTCTTTTGGTTAGTCTGAGTTTCTGAAATACATAATTTTTCTTCTTTTAACATTTTTTTATTGGAGGATAATTGCTTTCCAATGTTGTGTTGGTTTCTGCCATGTGACAACTTGAATCAGCCATAAGTATGTCTATGGCCCTTCTTTTTTGAGTCTCCCTCCTACCCCCACAGGCTCCATCCCACCCCTCTAGATCACCGCAGAGCACCAAGCTGAGCTTCCTGTGGTATACAGAGGCTTCCCACCGGATATCTAGTTTACATATAGTCTCGTATAGTCTCAGCGCTACTGTCTCAATTTGTCCCACCCTTTCCTATCATTAGTCCATCAGTCTTTCCTATGCAAGTATATATTTATTTTCCACCTACTTCTTTATTTAAAATCCTATAAAATATTTACAAACCTACTACTCAGTGTGATAATAAGAACCTTGGTGGTAGCTAACATTATCTATGTGAAACTTTTCCTTTTCATCCATTTTTTTGGACTCCTCCTTCCTGATGTAATTATTACTGGACTCTTACAATAATCATTTCATTGCCATTTGAAAACACACATAGTTATTATTTTTACATTCTCCTAATAAATGTGTTGCTGTGTGTATGTGCTTAGTCGTGTCCAACTTTTTGTGACTCCTTGGACTGTAGCCCACCAGGCTCCTCTGTCCATGGAATTTTCCAAGCAAGAATACTGGAGTTGGTTGCCCTTATCTCCTCCAGGGGATCTTCCCAACTCAGTGATAGAACCCAAGTCTCTTGCATCTCCTGCATTGGCAGGAGTGTTCTTTACCACTGTGCCACTTAAGAAGCCCAGATGTGTTGTTTTAGCTATTTCAGCTTTACAAAAAGGGCCTGAAATTTTGAATATAATCTTTGGAGACTTATGTTTTTCTTCTCAATAATATTTATAAAACCATACATGGTGTTCCAACTAGCTATAATCCCTTTTAACTGCTGCAAAATAGTCTATTGGGTGAACATCCTACATCTTACTCATTTATTCCTTATTTTTTGGCATTTGAGTTGCTTCTGGGTATTTTCTATATCAGTGTCTCTGTAAACATTCTTACATATATTTTTCACTGTAAAGTACAAGAAGTTCTCTGGTGTTTATATTGAGGGGTATAACTGCTTACTCACTGGATGTATCAATGCTTCACTCTTTTCTACAGTGTACCACTTCTAATTCTTAATTTCAATAATTTGCTAAATCCCTGGATTTATAGACATTTATTCAATTAATAAATTATTACTGCAAATCATAAGATAATAAATTGCTAAAGCAGAAAATAATTTTGAGATTATCCATTTGGACCCATTTAATTTGCTGAGAACATCGATACACAGGAGAGAGGAAATAAATTGCTCAAAGTCCTAGAAACAAGGGGCTTTCAGATCCATCACCAAGCAGTTTATCAACCATCATTGCATTCTTATCAGCATTTCCTGTTTCTCAAATATGCAATGTTTGGTGAATAATGTTAAAACTTTTTATTACTTGGTTAAGAAGTTAAGACTTAAGAAAATAAAAAAGTAAACAGCAATGAATTTATCTCAATTTAGCCTTAAAATCGAATTTATTCAATGCAGTTTTCCATCAGCTCATATTGCTTGATGGGGTTAACTTTGCTAATTGTTTCCCCCCAAACCATTCCTAACTCTCTGGAAAAAGCACTTTAATGTCTTATACTGGAGCTGTTTACCCCAGGGTTTGCTTGTATCTATAAATGACCATGTGACCATGTGTCCATGAATTAAGTTTTATTCCACTGATGAAAGTTATAGAAATGCTTTCATTTTTTTATTAAATTTTTTGATTAAAAATTAATAGATGGACTGGGCTGAAACAACCCTTCCACCTTCTTGCTGCCTTGAATGTAGATGTGATGTCTGGAGCTGTGACAACTAACCTGTAAGTCCAAGGAAAGTTTAAATGAACCATAGAAATGTGAGTCTGATGTCCTTGAGCCACTGAACTGCCATCAGCAACCACATGTCTCCAGATTTATTAGTAAGAAAAACAAATCCTTTTCCAATAAGCTACATAGTCAGATTTTCTTTTACTAGTAGTTTAGTGGATTCCTAGTTATAATATACCATGTTACAAAAATGATCTCAAACTACATTTAGAATGCTTCTCTTTTTCCAGTGACTGAACATGAAAATCTTGTCATTGGATGAGAAAATATTTTATTTTTTCCGTCAGGGAAAATGATATTTACATTGATACTTAGCATCTACTTTTTAAAAAAATTTTTTTAAAAATTTTTATTAGTTGGAGGCCAACCACTCCACAACATATACTTAGCATCTACTTTTAGATTATAGTCTTTTTATCAAGAACCCCATTTCAGAAGATGTGTCCATAATCACATCAAAACGATATTTCCATTCAGCAAAAATATGATTTGAAAAAAAAAATAGGCACTTAATAAACGGAAAAAAACCCTAAATTGGCTGATGGACATTTTGATTTCTTTCTCTAGATATGAGAAAGAAATTTTATCAATGCGAAGTTGACTAATGATACTCACTACTCCAGTCTTTGGTTCAAAATGAGACTACTATTCTTATAAATAAATTCAACCAACATTAATTAAGAAGTTATCATATGTGTGTTGGGCTCTAAATTTAGGAATGGTCAGACTCGATTCCCAGTCTGAAGGAGCTCTCTGCTGGTTAGGTGGGAGGGGGATAATGAGGAGGGACAGATAAGCGTATATAACAAATAGAATAAGAATCTGCCTGCAATGCAGGAGACCCAGGTTCAATCCCTGGGTCAGGAAGATCCCCTGCAGAAGGGAATGGCTACAGACTCCAGTATTCTTGCCTGGAGAATCCCACGGACGGAGGGACCTGTCGGGCTACCGTCCATGGGGTCTCAAAGAGTTGGACATGACTGAGAGACTAACACATAATGGAAATATGAACATAATTATGTAGAGATTTAGAACAAAATAGAGTTAAATCCCTTAGATGTGCATAAGTCAAAGGAAAGTTTCTTATCCCAGGAGCCCTGCTCATACTGTCAGATGTTTCATGCCTTCAACATATAGGTCTATGTCCTTATTTGTCATTTTATGGATATTTTCTTCTTGGCAGAAGTCCTTAATTGTCATTAGACCTCTGGCTTTCTGAGCAATGATTGTCTTTGGTCCCCCTGTTGTGCTGAAGTAAAGATTTTATGTTGTTTTTTGACACTCCGTCATAACTGAAGTCTTAGGGGAAGAACTTACTATTGCTAAAAGCTTAGACCTTGTTCTTATTGCCTTGGTATGTAAAGCAAATTGAAAATAAGTCACTTGTAGTGTAGTCTCCTTTGGAAATGAGTAGCCCAAGAGACAGGACAATTCTGTAAAGCCGGTACTTACAGTGGTGATTTTAAAGTGCTGGCGTTATTGCAAAGACATAAATTCAACATTTGACAAAGCCACAAGAATCCATATGGGCCTTGCAACCTACTGGGAAGAAAAGGGGGAAAGATGAATGCATTTTGGAAAGTACCCTAGAAAGAAATCACAACTAAACCTGTTATCATAACCAGAGTATTTTCACTTGTATAAGTAGGAAGGAATATGAATGAGCCATTCTTGTATCCCTGAGTAACTTTCCTTTTCTGCACATTTTAGAATCAACGCCCAATATCATCTGACTACTTTACTTCAATTTGACCTTAGCAATTTGATGACACTTTAAAACTGACTCATCCACTTACCCCAATGGGCATTCCAAGAAATTGTTCTTGTTTATTGCCACCTTCAAATGATGGAAAAGCATAAAAAAGTGAGAGAAAGTAATTATTTTTACTATCTGACCCTAAATGTTAAAGAAACATCCTATTCTTAAAGGCTGGCCCCATCATTTGCAAATTAATGCACTGCTGAAGATGCAAACTATCTATATAACTGCTCTCAAATTTCATTAAAATTAATCGGAAGTCCTTTTTAATGTCTTTGAGAATTGCTTCAAGTGGCAAAAATCAGCAAATCTGCCCATGGGGCACATTCAGCTAATTGCAATTTCCTTTTCCACTAGTCATCCTCTCGCCCTGGGCTGCAACTGCACAAAACTGAAACGACTCTCTGGATAACAAATGCCAGTCAAGCCAGTTATTTAGCATCATGTCATTTTAAATGACCCATTGGTTTCCCATACATTTTTTAATCAGTCAGAATGGTGATGTAATGGATTGATTCCAGATATAACTTGTGAAAATTATTCTCTCTGTAAGTTGTACCTGCCATATGCTTGTTTTGGGGGAGCCAACAGAGCAATAAGGATAGATAACTGTGAAGAGGATAGAGTGACAGTCTCTATGTTTGTGTAAGCATGTTGTTTAGGATAGGTAAATGTCAGTGAAGAAAGCTAAACTTTGGAAACAGAACCATGTTCTAATTCTTACAAACTGACTGACTCAAGGAAAATCCCTTAACATCAAACTGGAGAAAAAGAGAGTAAAATGTGAGACCATGTATAATGAAAATAACGTTCTATAAAATGGAGATGCTGATCAAATGTGTGTCATCGTTAGAGAGCATCTAGTCTGTGGAATAAAACCACGGGGATAAGATATCAAACTAAGTATCCGTATATGTTTAACAGAGTATTAAATGTTTCATTCAAATGATTTGATGGTGGCTTTCTTATAACTGAAGTATAAGAATTAGTGTGACACTTTCCTCTTGCAATTGTTAGTAAGTTTTAGATTAGAGATACATATTTCTTTCCAAAGAATCTCTCTAAATTGCCCTAACCAAGGAAGTTATAAATGTATGTATACAACAGAGTATATAGCTATTAGAATCTTCTAAAGAAAAATATTCATAAGATGACTACTTAAATTTCAAGTGTAAGTTGGTAAACTCTTAAATGAGAAATGTTTCCATTCTGGCACTATAAAAAATTTTACTGAAGGTCAAAACTTCCAGTTCCAAGTAATTATTTTGAAAATGAAAAAGTATATGAGCAGACAATAACTAGGCTTTTAGAAATATTTATTTTTAAAGTCTTAGGTCCCATTGGCCAGAGTTGTCCTAGTCTTTCTGGTTGTGATGCATTGTCACCCACTGTCAGCTGCTATAAAGCTGAGTAACCATTTCAATTCATTATCTTATTATACTTATTATTATCATAGTACAGATTGGTAGCTCAGTTGGTAAAGAATCTTAATTTCCTTACTTAATACGTCTTTCTGTTAATTTTTAAAATAATGATTATGGACCTTACTTAATTAAGAAAATTGAGACTACTCCCCATCACTTCTCTCAACTCCTGTTCCCTCATCAAAATGCTATACACAAATGTATCCATAGCCAGAGGGAGCCTTTCTTTCTCCTTGTTCAGAGAGCAAGCTATCCTTTCTATGAAATGCTGGCTCCTCCTTATTCCCTTATCCTATTGCTTCTGTATCTTCTGAGATTGCTAGTTGTTCACCTTTGAATTTCAACTCCTCCTTTTCTGTGGGCCTCTCTGCCTCAGCCTGTAAACATGACTAAGACCCAACACTCGCCTCCTGTTCCAATTCTTCCCCTTCTATTCTAAACTTCATAGAAGTGCTTCCCGGGGGCTGTCTGCATTTCCTTGCTTTTCTTTTCTGCCTCAGCTCACCACTTCTCCCTGCAACCTCAGTCAGAATGTTTCTCAATGAGCAATTTGGTGATCTTCTATTTTCCAACGGAAATTGCTTTGTCTTCATTTGATTGACCCCCTTTTCTAAATCTGTGTGCTGTGGTTTATTCCTTCACTCTTCATGAAAATCTTAATCTCATTGGTTTCCAAGGCACCACATTCCCCTGTTTCTCTTAACTCTTTTTCTTAATCACTTAAATATTGGCATTTTCCAGGTCCTCTCCTTAGGCTACTATTGTACCCACTTTAGTACAATTAAGCTTATGAGGTTTTTAATTATTGCCCATAGGTTGACAAAATCCCAAATCTAGACATTCCCACCCCCCCACCCCAAGTGCTAGATAAGTATACATCTTCAGTCCCCTCTTCTTCCTTGCCTGTTCAGCCTATCCATTTGGATGTCACTCATCTCAAACTTAACATGTTGAAAAGCAAATTATTTTTTTCAATTGGAGTATGGCTAATTTACAGTATTATATGAATTTTAGATGTACAATATGGTGGTTCAAAATGTTCATAGATTACAGTCCATTTAAAGTAACTATAAAATATTGGCTCCATTTCCTGTGCTGTAAATATATCCCTGTAGAAAAGCAAATTCTTGAGTCCTTCTCCCCAAACTTACTCCTCAAACCATTTTTTATGTTTTAACTCGTGGTTCCAATCTTCCATTTGCTGGGTGCCCAAAATGTGGCGTCATCTTGAATTTTTTTCTTGTGCACTACATCCAATCTATCAATAAATCCTGTCCTTTCTATCATCAGAATATATTCAGAGTCTGATCACTTTCACCAGTTGCACTGCTACCATCCTTATGTACCTGGAGGAGGGCATGGCAACCCACTCCAGTATTCTTGCCTGGAGAACCCCATGGACAGAGGAGCCTGGAGGGCGCCAGTCCACAGTGTCTCAGAGTTTGACACAACTGAAGCACCTTAGCATGCACACACACATCCTTCTCTAAGCTGCTAGCACATCTCATCTGGATTATTTCAGTAACTTCTACTCGGACTCTCTGCTTCTGTCGTTGCTCCCCTCTAAGTCTCTTCTCTATTGAGCAACCGGAGTGGATTCCTGACCACCTTTCTGACCTTATCTCCTGCCACTGTACCCAGAAAACACTTTTGTGACACCACATATGTTCCAAGGCCATTATGCTTCCCTTATGTTCCTCCTGGAGCATTCTGTCACATGTATGTGCATGACTCTTTCATGTTAATAAATCTTTAGGTAACTCTCTCTTATCAGGAAGGACTTCTCAGTATTCTATATAAAATGACTCTTCCCCATCATCCTTTCCTAGTCCCACTTTACTTTTTATTGGTGACTTTTTGTTTTTTCTTACCATCACTGACATATTACACATATACTTTTTCCTTGTGTTTTAGGATACTAAACTCGTATTATTGACTCATGGCATATTTGTTTATTTAATTAGCCAGTTGTCTGTTTGTTTTTGATGCATAGCTATAAGCTCATTACTTAACATAGAAACTAGAAACACAGATCATTATATATTTAATTTTAAAATTAAGATGTAAATTTTCCTCTCCCACCACCACTACAGTGTAAGTTCTATGAGTATAAGGATTTTGTTTTGCTCCTTCTGTGTACACAGCATCTAGAATAGTATCTGACACATAGGCACTTGAAAATAAAGTAAGCACTGCCTATTTATTACACACCAATATTTTCAATGGTAATGTGACTTTCAAGATGTCTAAAACCAGAATTAACCTTCCACATCCTTACCTCGGTTCTCCTTTCTCTTTCTACACTCCTTCCCTTGACTCTGCTCCCCAAAAGCACAGAATTTCTTTGAGCAGTCCCTCCATGCCTTTGCTCATGCTAAGTTCTCTGCCTGGAGGAGACCATCTCCCACCCCAGTGGCTCCAGGACACCTGTATAACTCCTCTCTAAGAAGCTCACCAGTCACTCCCTCAGAGATGCCATCTCTGCTCCTTCATTTCCCCTTTCCTTTCTCAGGGTTCTCCCATGCCGGTCGCTGTCCCTTATGCTCACACACTATGCTTCTCTAATTATTTTCTCCAAGAAGCCAAGAGCTCCTTGAAATTCAGGAAGCAAATTGAAGCCTTCACTTATGACCTCTTCTAACTTCCTCAGAAGATCAATAGAAACAAACATTAGTATGCCTGGTTCACAGATTGAGAAATTAATTTCAGAGGAGGAGAAACAGTCCAGAACCCCTCAGGAATCCTTTCGAGAGCTCTTGATTCCTATCACTCGGGTAGAGGGGAACATTCCTCTTGTCTTTGGTAAACTTTGCTATAAGCCTGGGTTCCACCCTGTGCCCCTCTGGAAGGTAACCATGGATACTGGTTTTGAGCTGGCACAAAAGCCTTCAGTTAGTTGAGGCTACAAGTGGTTTTCAGGATGCCTAGAGAGTTTTGGGGTGAAGGGAAAAAGCCTGGAAACACTGACAAAGGTAAGACCTTTGCCTTGGGCTCCTGGTCTGGATGTATTTCATTTAGGGTGGGCCCTAAAACTCAGCAGAGTCCCTAAAAGGTGACAGGTCCGACTAGGATATTAACTAGCTTTGAGTTGAAAACCAAAGAGAATCCCAGACATCTCCTCTTCTTGGAAAGCCAGGACCCCCTCTGTGAAATCTGAAGCAGAGTGTTGACGCAAGCAATACCAGCAGCAATCCTGGGTTCCTGGGGTGATCCAAGACACAGAGTCTGGAGACTGCAGGTCTCCTGTCCCCGGTGAAAGGGAGCTTCCAGCGGCAACTTGTCCACACCCACATTCTTGCCCCAAGAGTGTGTTTCTTTTCGAAGCCCAGGACCACAGGCAAGCAGGAGATATTCACACTCAGGGCATCTCCCTGAGGCACCTTCCTCTCCTCTGAGCCCTTACTGACACCTGGGCGGGCGCCGAAGAGCATTCTCCCACCCTAGGGGTCCTGGGTCTTCCCTGCCATCACTTTATTCTCAAACAAGGCACGTCTGGAGAGTAGAGATCTGGGGAGCCCCACTCGCTCCTAGGCGGGCGCGGAACTGGGTCGCAACTTTCCAGTTTCGGCCGACCGAGTTTCGCCTCCCAAGGTGGGACCCGGAAGCCAATCGCACAAAAGCTCAACTGAGCTGGTGCAGGGTGGGTGTGGGTCAGAGTCAATGAAGTGTGTGCCGCTAAGCCTGCTGGTTTCCTGAAGCGAAATCTTAAGGGGAGGGAGAGAAGAGGGTGTGGGAGATGGAATTGGGGGCGAGAGGTGCCGGCCGTTTCCCGGGGCGTTTTGACGTAGACTTGAAGAGGCGCCGAGCACTCCCACTGCTTAAGAAGAGACACCGTGGCCGCCAGGACGCCGAAGCGGGGGACCGTCGCTTGCTCGGGGAGCAGTCTGAGCATTTCCTCTCCACGCACTCCGAGGAATCCAGAGAGGGCTGCAAAGGTAAGTGAGGAGGGGCGCCCTTCTGCCCCCTGGGAGTAAAGCCGCGGAGTAAGGAGTCTCAAGGGGCACAAGAGGGCGAGCGTCCCAGGCAGCTCCGCCTTGAGGAGGGAGAGACGGTAGAACCAGGCTCAGGATCGAGACGTGGGGAGCACACCGCGAGGCTTGTAGCAAGACACACGCGGGACCCCGGGGTTGGGGAACTTCAAGGCTGGGGGAAGACTTGAAAGGGAAGGGAGCCCGAAGAAGCCGAGGTGAGCGCTGTGGCGCTAGCAGACAGCGAATCCAGGACTAGCCGACTTCAGCACCCTGGACAGTGTCCCGCCCCGGTCTTCTGATAAACTTAGCATAGACACACAGTTTTGACTAAGGAAAAATTAACTTTGCATCTCCTCGACTTTAGTATTTTAGTTCAGAAGAGTTTGATTTTGTTCATGCCAATATCCTGTATAAATAATCTGAAATACAGAGGAAATGTTTCTGAATAGCCTTGTATCTCAATATGCCTCTTCAGGAATGTGTCTATTCAAAGACAGTTTCTGAAATATTGATTTAAAGGAGATCCCCTGGAGAAAGAAATGACAACCCACTCCAGTATTCTTGCCCCTGAGAAATTCCATGGTCAGAGGAGCATGGCGGGCTACAGTCTATGGGATCATAAAAAGTCGGATAAGACTTAGTGACTAAAAAAACATGTTTTGCTGTTGTACAGAAAAGAAAGAGTCATCTTATGGTGTTATCATTAAGTATTCTAATATAGACATATCCTCCAGAGTAGTCCCATGAGCTGTGCCTGGCTTGCCTTCATTATACTAACATCTAAAAGATTTGGATATATAAGATAAAAGTGAAAGTGAGCTGTATATAATCTCCTGCTTTTTCTTTAGGATTGTTTAAGTGTGATATAGTCTGTGAAGATTCAGATAAGCCATTTTCAGGGACAAATTATTATGTTAAGTACATCATTTCTCATTGGGCTTGTCTGAAGTTAAAAGTATTTTCAAAGTGTGTAGGGATGTCTAGGTTTTATTGCAACAGGCTTTGAAAGCCAGAAAAGTTGAACAAGAGACAAATAATTTTTGTTAAAATACTTGAGATTTATAGCAAGAAGAGAAAAATGAGAATATCATTTTTGTGAAAATTATGTAAAAATTGCAGAACATTTTAGATGTTTGTAAAATTAATTTTACAATATTTGTTTATTAATTCTATTCTAATGGATTGAATATATATGTGAATATATTCTATAAGTATATAGATAAGTATATATCCCATACTTTTAACACACTGTCTTGTATTTATTTTTATTTATAACATTTTACAATTCATATACCTTTTTTAATAATGAAAGGAACCGGAATAAGAAAGGATTCAAAGGTAAAATACGTTCAAATTCTTAATTGCTTGGGAGTCTTAGTTTAGGATAGCTAGGATAAATTATGGTATTATGGAATAATAAAGCCATGTAGCAAGACTGAAAAATTTCACTTAATACTCCCTTAAAGTACATTTCTCAGTACTAGGGAAAAACAGCGTTAGTTATTATAAAGGAGCATTTGTTAAGAGTAAACCTTTCTTAATCTAAATATCATTGTTTCAGGCTACTTGGCTTGACAATGCATCATTTTAGATAGAGTGGGGCTTGTGGGAGGTAGGATAAGACTTTTCCTAGAGATCCTGGTATGTTTCCATTGCTGGCACCACGGTTCTTAAAGGACATAATTATTTTCTTTACTGAGTAGAGCACAAGTAGGGACTCATATGAAATATTTCCATCTTGTGCAGTTTCAAGGTCATGGCTGATCTTGGAAGCAGAGGAAGGATCTACCACCCCTTGAGTCTCACCTGCTCCCTGCTCATTGTGGGAACGTGCTGTGTGTCTCCTTTCTTTTGTCATAGCCAGACAGATCTGCTGGCTCTTAACCAAGCTGATCCTCAGTGCTGGGAATCTTCTTCAGTGCTCCTCCTGGAAATGCGGAAGCCTCGAATCTCTAACAGTGTTTCAGGTTTCTGGGATTTTATGATCTACCTGAAGTCATCTGAAAACTTGCAGCATGGGGCATTGTTTTGGGATCTGGCCCAACTCTTCTGGGACATCTATGTGGACTGTGTTCTCTCCAGAAACCATGGCTTAGGAAGAAGACAATTGACTGGAGAGGAAGTGAAGATGTCAGCAGTGCATCCACAGCACACAGGGAGAAAAAAAGGTGGTCAACCCCAGGCCCCATGTCTCTTGAAAGGGTAACCAAGCATGAATGTGCTGAATTGTGAGGAACAGGGAAATGGCTTTAGGGGAATCCATTGCCACACATAGTCTTCTTGGGGGTGAACCCAAAGAACACACAAGTGATAGATAGATACTTAACACTTCCTTCTGTAATTTGTGGTAGCTTTTAAAATATCAACATATTGTCCTCATCTTCATACTTCTGGTAAATAGCAGCAAAGAAGAATCAGATAGACAAGTAAGAAAAGACATGATTCTTAAAACACAATATCAAGGTATAAAAGGATGCCCCAAAATTTACATTTTTTTTTTCAGTTAGGTTGAACATTGGTAGTCATAACCTGTGTTTACTTGCTATGGAATCAGGAAGCTTGAATATAAGCATGAGGAACACCTACAGCACACGAGCTCTTACACCTTTTAAATAGAAAAAATAACCCAAATGTTTTCATATAAATGGAAGGACTCCTTGAAATTCACTTAGTTGATGATATAAATGGTGGAAAAATAAGCTGGCTTGCAAATTCACTCTTCCTTGTTTTCTGAACAAATCTCAAGTAAGTAACTAACTTCCAGCAAGCTGAGTAATTAATTTTTAGAAATCTGGGACTTCCTACAAATTTAGATTTTTCATTGAATAAATATATATTCAAATATTACATATTAATCTTCAGTCTTACATATATCAGTCTTCTCTGGGGGCACTAGAAAAAAATTTCCTATATAGAATTAGAATGAGGGTGAACGAAGCACTGTGAGTAAGCTGAGAGATAACAGCTTTATTCATACTGTCTTTGTTCCTTTTTCTGTGTTGTTTTCAATCAATGAACTTTTAAAGCTTGCAAAAAGGGCTGTTCGAGTGGCAGCAACTGTTTATGAAGTAGTGGAAACCTGAAAAATAAAATAATTTTTTCATTTGCACATTTTGTTGTGAGAATTGTTATATAATTGTAAAATGGAGAAATCTATTAAAATAGCAACTAACAGTGATAGTTCTAGATAAATCTTTTCTCAAGATATTGTAGAACATTTAAATATTTAATTTGTTTTAATCTCAATAACAAAAGATATGATTAACTGATCCATAAAACCAGATAATCCACTGGTATTATTTATACATAAATTTATTGTTTTGGCAAATGTTATTGTCACTTAAACCAATTTCACTTCCTAGAGGACATATTCTTTCACCAGCTTAGTTACTAAAGCAGAAGTACAAAATGAGTGTCTATAAATGTTGGTTGCCAATATTTTGAAAATATTTTGAACAGAGGCTGCCCAGATATTGACATTAGTAAGCACTGTATATTTTCTTCATGTGTATTGTAGACTTTTTATCCCACCACTCTTTTCCTATATAGCTGTCATACTCAAATTACTACCAGTACTTCTTGGTTTTGTATTTTACACTCACTTTGAATTACTTTATCTATAGAATAAATGAAAACAATAATATTTGTGTTCAACTTAACATGAAAATAATCTATAAATATATCACATATAGTGATATTATAATTTTATATTATGTACTATAATTCTATATTATAATTATGTAGATATACATGGAATCTCAAAAAACACTTTCAGTTTGCTTGCTTGCAATAAGCTATCAAAATAGTCTGAGACTACATGGAATTTTCTGAGCACACTTCAACATTTCTATCTTTAAAAAAAAAACTGGTGGATTTATCTTCAGCATTGGAAGTCACTTCCTTCATCTTGCTACAGAGATGCTATTGACCCAGCTGATCTGAAAACTTTGCAAGCAGTAGGACTAAACATCTTACATTATTGAAGTTATTTTAATGTTTGACATAATCAATTGTTGCATATCAGGAAGTAAGACTTTCCATTTATGCTGTATAGTCACAGTCAAAGAGGGTCTTGGGTCAAGGAGACACCATGTTTTAAAGCTAAATAATTGCAGGAACATTGAGATTTTATCTCAAGAGGCTTGATTAAATCTCTAGTGGCTCAACTAGACTCTGGATGTACCTGCACAGATTCTCTACCAATTTTTTTTTTTTTTGTCCCCAGGGAATTAATATTCTATCAGGTTGGGATGGGGTGAGAGTGAAGAGGTATTTGTCCCCATAGTTCTCAGGAAAATTACATCATCAGAGCAGAAGAGAAGAACTAAAATAAGTGTCTCCATAATACACAAAAAGGTTCTTGCTATTTTGATGTCTTCAAGTTAAATAGTTTAAATACACTTGAATAATGTTGCAATGAATCATGCCTTATTAAACACACAGAACTTCTATATAACTTTGTATGTTAATATATTTGTTTTTTTTAATATGTTTGTTAGTATTGAGTCAGCAAATATAAAAACAAGAGATATCAAATAGCTATATAAACTTGGGCAAGCTAATTGACTTATTTAACCCTTAGTTTCTTCATCTGAAAAAGAGGGATATGGAAAAAATTAGAAGACCTGTAATGTCTCTATGGTTCTATGTTCTGATGTTCTGTGATCTTATAAAAAATAAATGTATGAAAAGCATGGATTTACCTATAGGAAGAATCTGAAAGAGCTTTTTACTCCAAGGATAACTTCCTGAGCTTAGTGATGACCTAGACACTGTGGTGCTTTATAATGATGATAAGCAGGAACAGAGGTGATCCAGAAATGAGAATTGCCAAAATTCTGAGACCTAAAGATATCATCGTTTGAGAAAAGACTCAGAAGAGCATCATTAATTTGTCTAGAAAAACACGAGCTAAACCGAATGCTGAAATATTCAGAAGACTGAAGAAGTTATACCCAGGCTTAAGTACTAAATTATGATGGATTCTGTGTAGGCAGATAGGCAGAGAGAATGAGAGAGAAAATGATAAATTGATTTAGGAAAAGTGTAAGCTGATAATGTCTCCCAAGTAGAAAATAACAGAGTTCAGGTTAACTTATGGGTTAGTAAAGGCTTCAATACAAATGAAAGGATTTTTAAGCATATCCTTGTTTGAATCAAAAATGATGATTCCTTGCTTCAACAAATCTTGCTCTGCCCCTGAGAGGAACAGAAAAACTTGCTTTCCTGAGCTTGGGAGTTTGGATGGTCTAGAAAAGTTGTGAGTCTTTGCTTTCCTCTTTGACATGAAAATTAACATTTAGATTTAGAATTTGATGATGTTTGCAGTTGGTGTCTAACTAGCTGACAAATGTTCATAGTGCTTATTTTTTAAACACTAAGCAGAAGACAAAACAATGCTTTAGAAATACAAATTAGATTTACAAATGCTTGATTTTCTACTTGACTCACTATAAGAAATTTTTTAAGTAGCATATTCAGAAATTACTTATCTAGAAATCTTTCTAAAGAAACATTTGGAGCTGTAGTCAATTTTGCAGTACAAGGTCCTTCACTGCTGCAATATTATTTATAGTAACAGAAAATCGGAAATAATCTAAATGTCCCAGAGTCAGGTAATGATAAATTGAATTATGGCATAAAGTATGTATTATGATTCTCTTTGGAAGATTATACTATAGATGGTTTAAAGTTTTTTTTTAATTTTTATATTATATAACAATTTTTTACTTTTCTAATCAGAAAAGTGTACTTTAATACATATTAATCCAATAGGAAATGTATTTCTTATAATCTACTTAATTCATATTACATAATTAAACTTTATAGAACACAAAATTTTGCATAAATAAAAATTTACATATATACCTTTGCAATTAATTTGTACAGAACCTTAATAGCAGAGTAGCAGAAATAGAGTGGCAGAAAATTTTCTTTTTAAAACCAAGTCATTAATGTTTAATCAGCCTGAAAATATTTTGGTGATCTAATGATTAGTTCCTTTTTTCTACTTTCAGGCGCCTATTCTCAGCAACCAAGAACCCCTTCCCTAAAGAAGAAAGAGTTGATTGAAGACTTGATAAGCATGCATGTGCATAGGAGCAGATCAAAGTTCATTGGAAAAGTGACCAGTGGCCTGGAAATAAAGAGAAAATAAGTCTAACCTCAGAGCTACGCACATCTTCGCATTTAAACAAATATATATATTTTTCTTGACTATTGATCATTCATTTACTTGAAATGATGGGAGTGCAGAAAGATAAATATTAAACCACATGCTCTCAGAGTACTTAGCTTCATTCTTTTAGGCTGCTAGCACGTTCCTTCAAATGGTGACACTGCTGTCAGATCATCCCACTGTTTGAAAGAGAGGACCTGTGCATGCTAAGTTGCTTCAGTTTTGGCTGATTCTTTGCGACCCAGACTCCTCTGTCCATGGGATTCTCCAGGCAAGAATACTGGAGGGGGTTGGATGGGGCTACTCAGATTCTTTATATTCATTTTGGTCATTGTTTTGGGATGCTTGACATTGTTAATGAACTGGAGTGCTAGACATTTAATTTGAATACACTGCATGGCTTCAAAGACATCAATCACTGAATTGCTTATGCACAGGCATATGATACTATACTTATTAATTACCTGAATTTTGTTTGGAAGAATATTTTTGAATATTTTGAACTGAGTGATGTGAAAAACAAAATGAAGCAATTCTACTAACAGAAACAAGATTAATAAAAGCTCTGGACCCCAAGTAATGTCATTGAAGTCTTTTTATTTCAATATTCAGTGTTACCATTAATGATAATCCAAACTCTAACAAAATAGCAGTAAGTATAAATTTTTTCTCCAATTAGTATATTTTCTATTGGATTAAATATTACGGCTATAATTGATAACACTTTGCTTTGAAAAACAAACTAAAAATAAAAGCAGCGTTATAAGAAAAGAACCCATAAAAATATTTTTCCTCAAAATGACCAGGCCTGAATAAGGTTCATTGCAAAGAAGTCCAATTAGCAAATTTATTTGCGTTCCAGGCATAATGCTATTTTTATCTCTAATTATGTTAATCTAGCCAATCATTCTGACTATTATAACTGGTGGTTGAAAACCAGTGTGAATTTCAGCTATGTTAGCAATTCACTTGCTTTCCTAGATCCAAAGGAAGTCTCAGTAAGTGTTTTCACTGAAGATTTAGGGCCTCCTTAAATGATAAATCTTATCCAAAGGGTTAATATTAAAAGACATAGCTGCATCTGAAGATTCACCAAATCCTGACAATAGGGGAAGGAAGTCTGGGGAAGGAAGTGAGAAGGGGGCCCAGCCTCAGCTTTAACTTGATTAGAAGAATGAGCACATTCTTTGACTACCATTTCTACAGAGGGTCATGGTTTTACTTTTGTGCTACTTTCACTAATGTCTTATATCAATTTCTTAAAAAGTATCACATAAACTCATTATCTGTTATACATCGTTGAAGAGATGCCATTCTTGCAAGGCTTGCCCCTTACTCCTACACCTCGGTCCTACACGAGAGGGGCTGCCCATTTTTTCTGACGCTTTGTGAGCCATCTAGTCTCTGGTGCAATTAATCAATTCTGTCTTTGCAGAAGGCAAGCAGCTGTGAACAACATGTGAATACATGAACATGGCAGTGTCCCAATAAAACTTGGCTTGTGGACACTGAAATTTGACTCCAAGTCACTTTCAAGTGTTAGAAAACATTATTCTTCATTTGACATTTTCCAGTTATTATTATTATTTTTTAATGTAATAACCTCTTCTCTTTATGCACAGCCAGCACAAAACTGGCAGTGGGCAGATTTGACCCTTGGGCTGTAGTTTGCTGACCAGTGCTCTGGGGCATCCTTATCAAACTTGCAAGGAATAAGCTGGGAAGAAGTAAGAAAGAGTGAATATGCTGAATAACAAAACAAAAAAAAAAAAAAAAATCACGTTAGGCTGAAAAAAGATTAGGATGAGATTGAACAGGAGTAACATAGTCTTAATCTTACCCAGTTGGACATAATTTCACTTCGGAAACATTACTAGAAGTTATGGATCATATGAAAAAGAGCACACAGTCTCTCTAAATGTAATACGAACTGCACATCCAGACAATAGGTGAAATAATGGAACCAAAGCAATTTTTATTCAAAGTTGAAAGCAGTGATTAGAGTACAGGCTCAAGAGCTGGTTCGAGGCTCAACTTCATCAAGTAGTGACGACTTTGGACAAGTTACTGATCATCTTTGTGCCTTAATTTTCTTATAAAATGAGATATCTGTTTACTGGGTTTGTTGTGAGGTTTAAATGAGCTAATACATATACGGTGTGTAGAAGCTAAACACTCTCACAGTTAAAAAATGTTAGTTACTACTTTGAACTTTGTTCAGTTAAATACCCTAATCATACACACAGAGGAGGGAAGCACAGAAGTACTTTGATCAGATTCATTGAATGTGGGAGTTTAGTAAGAAACATTTATGTTTTAAAATAAATTTATTTTGAGATAACTGCTGAGTCATACACATTGTAAGAGATAATACAGAGACATCTTATTTACCCTTCCTCCAGGTTCCCTCCGTTATAACATCTTGCATAACTATAGTACAATAACACAACCAGAGAATTGACATTGATAGAATCCACAGGGTTTATTCAGATCTGACTGGTTCTGCACGCATTCGCATGTGTGTTTATTTTGTTCTTTCCCAAGCCTGTTCTCCAGAAGAAGTATCTGGACAAAAAATTAGGCCATCAATTCAGAAATTTAGATATTGAAGAAGATAGTTTCACAAATTCCTGTAGACCACACACTTGGATACAACTACCAATGTATTCAAAGAAAGGGCCTCTGTTGGAAGTACAGCACAACTAGATTTGAATTTCCTCTTCTTTCCATTTCCCTCTACCCCTCCTCACTCCCAAGGCTTTACTCTGAAGAACTAAGTCACAAGAGTAGAGAGATTAAAAAAATAAAATTTGTGTCATGCTTCATAGCAGACTATCAAGAAAGAGGTAGAAGGTTTAGTGCGGTCAGTCCAGATTTTGAAAACATGTTTCGTCATCACCTTAAGGGCATTGGAATCTGGGTTCCTTTTGACTTCAGGTTGGTCAAGGTGATCTGATCAACAAGGGCAGAGAAGGCCCTGCACACTCTCTCAGCTCCACAATACAGGTCCAGGTTTACTGAAGATTGCAGGTCTGAAATCAACAGAAGGAAATTTCTTCAGAGAAAGCACCCGGTCCTTAAACTGATCTGAATAAAGTTCTAGCACAGAGAAGAACTAAAATTCATCTCTCTTCAGTTCCTGGTGGCAATGCCCTTTCTCTAAGCTAGCCTGCAAATGAGATGGGTATCATTTACCTTGATCAATTACCAATCGAGACAAGTTGTGGTTCTTAAAGAGAATTTTCCCATAGGTCCAAGCAGCATTCTGAGTAGCCAGAAAGCCCACTCTTGAGCAGCGGTTTTCAAACTCTGGTGTATGTTGAAATTGCCTATGTTTGTTGTGTTAGTTGCTCAGTCATTTCTGACTCTTTATGATCACATGGACTGTAGCCTGCCAGTCTCCCCGTCCATGGAATTCTCCAAACAAAAATACTGGAGTTGGCTGCCATTTCCTTCTCCAGGGGATCTTTCTGACCCAGGGATTGAAGCCGGGTCTCCTGCACTGCAGGCAGATTCTTTACCATCTGAACCACCAAGGAAAACCCAAAATCACCTTGAGAGTATTAAAACAGATTGCTAGATCTCAGGCTCAGAGTTCAGATTCAGTATATACAAGGGTTAATTTTATGTGTCAATTTGAATAGACTGTGGTGCTTGGATATTTAGTAAAACATTTTTCTGGGTGTGTCTGTGCAGGTGTTTCTGGATGAGGTTAGCATTTCAATGAGTAGGCTGAGCAGAGCAAAGTGCCCTCCCTAATTAGGTGGATGGACCTCATCCAATCAATTGAAGGCTTGAATAGAAAAGGTCTGAGTGAGAGAATTCCTTCTGCCTGATTGTTTTCCAGCAGAGACATCAATTTTCTTCTGCTTTTGGACTCAAAAGGAGACATCAGTCTGGGGAACTCAGACTGCTATAGTATATCAGGGATGGAACCCAAGAAACTGTGTTCCTAATAGGTTCCTGGGTGATACTGATGCTGCTGGCCTAGGGACGATGCTTTGAGACCTCTGCTCTATAGTTACTGATTAATGGTTTGAGTGGTCCCCCTATGATCTGTTGTAATAGGAATCGTGCTGTAGAAAGATCTTCAGTTTGGCAGTTATCAACCAAAAAATGGATATGCATAATTTTTAAGCTAAAAGTTTCACTTCTAGGAATTGATCCTACAAACATATTTACATATGAGTACAAATATATATGCTATAAGGATACTCACCAAAACATTCTTATCATAATAAAAAATTGGGAGCAACTTAATTACACACTAATAAGTAAATTATTGTATATTTATACCCTGGGATATTATGTAGCACTTTAAAAATGATATTGCTCAATGTCTAAGGTATATTGGCAAGTGAAAAGAGCAAAAACAAGTACAATCTAATTTACGTTGAGAAAGTAGAGACACACACATGCAAAGAAAAAACGTCTGAAGACAAATTCACTAAACTGCCAACAGTGTTTACTTCTGAGAAATAGGTGCCATGTCATGATGGTGAATTCATTTTTAAAAAGCATGTATGTGCACTTGGTCATTTTAATTTTACGATGAGCATGATGTATAATATTGTTTGTGTAATCAATAAAAATAAGATTGCAGGAAATAAAAACTTGGAAAGGCTTATTTTGCTAGTTATACACTTCAGTTACATGATTTATTTTGGCTCCATCTGTGCTGTTTTCTGTTGAATGTAAGAAGAGAGGGTTCATGCCTTTTTTTTTATTGTTTATTCTCTAACACTGCTCCAGAACTACAAGAACCTTGAATAAATAATATTCTATTGCCAGAATAAAATCTTGTCCAGAGGCAAACTTATTTTAGAATATTCTGTTTCTCAGCCCATAGTTGTAAAAACTTTAAGTACAGTAATAAAAATAGAGAAACAACACTCCATTTCATACATTTTTTAAAAAATTAGTTATTTTTTTTAAGCTCCAATTCCTTGAAATGTTAAAATAGCTGAAGATATGCACCTAGAGCTGACTGTGGCTCAGATCATCAGCTCCTTCTTGCAAAATTCAGGCTTAATGTGAAGAAAGTAAGGAAAACCACTAGGCCAGTTGAGTATGACCTAAACCAAATCTTTTATGTTTATACAGTGGAAGTGACAGAAAGATTCAAAGGATTAGATCTGATACACAGAGTGCATGAGGAATTATGGACAGAAGTTCATAACATTGTACAGGAGGCAGTGACCAAAACCATCCAGTAGAAAAAGAAATGCAAGAAGGCAAAGTGGTTGTCTAAGGAGGCTTTACACATAGCTAAGGAAAGAAGAGAAGCAAAAAGCAAGGGGGAAAGGAAAAGATATATCCAACTGAATGCAGAGTTCCAGAGAACAACAAGGAGACGTAAAAGCCCTTCTTAAATGAACAGTACAAAGAAGTAGAGGGAAAAAGTGTTATGGGAAAGACTAGAGACTGCTTCAAGAAAACTGGAGATATCAGGGGAATATTTTGTGGAAGGATGAGCACGATAAAGGACCGAAACACGGCAAGAATACATGGAAGAACTGTAAGAAAAAGCTTTAATGACTTGGATAACCACGATGGTGTGATCAGTCACCTAGAGCCAGACATCCTGGAATGTGAAGTCAAGTGGGCCTTAAGAAGCAACACTACGAACAAAGCTAGTGGAGGTGATGGAATTCCAGCTGAGCTATTTCAAATCCTAAAAGATGATGCTGTGAAAGTGCTGCTCTCAATACGCCAGCAAATTTGGAAAACTCAGCAGTGGCCACCAGACTGGAAAAGGTTCATTACAATCCCAATGAAGGTCAGTGCCAAAGAATGTCCAAACTACTGCACAATTGGGCTCATTTCACATGCTAGCAAGGTAATGCTCGAAATCCTTCAAGCTAGGCTTCAATAGTATGTGAACTGAGAACTTCCAGATGTACAAGCTGGACTTAGAAAAGGCCGAGGAACCAGAGATTAAATCGCCAATATCCTCTGAATCATAGAAAAAGCAAAGGAATTCCAGAGAAACATCTACTTCTGCCTCACTGACTATGCTAAAGCCAGTTTACAACAAACTGCAGAAAATTCTTAAAAAGATGGGAATACCAGACCACCTTACCTGCCTCCTGAGAAACCTGTGTGCAGGTTAAGAAGCAACAGTTAGAGCTGGTCATGGAACAATAGACTGGTTCAAAATTGGGAAAGGAGCTCTTCAAGGCTGTTCAGGTAGGATCAAAAGAAGAGGCCACGTGTCCTGCCACCTCCCCAAATCCTTCTTGTTGGAATCCATCTTGACTGAGCAATGCATGTGCCACCAGGAAGGACCCTGAGTCAGAATAATTTGTCAGAGACAACCCAGAAACTAATCCCATCACCATACAACTGGAGACTGTGAGCCATGTGGCAGAGCAGTCTTCCTAGGTTCCCTTACCCTCCTGCTCTCTGCCCGGACACCTTTTCCCAATAAAGTCTCTTGCTTTGTCAGCATGTATGTCTCCTCAGACAATTCACTCCCATACGTTATACAAGAGCCCACTTTTGGGCCCTGGAAGGGGTCCCCCTTCCTCTAACAGGAACACCTGTGAAATCAGTGTGCATGGGTATTTCAGTCGGGTCCAACTCTTTGTGACCCTATGGACTGTAGCCTGCCAGGCTCATCTGTCCATGGGATTCTCCAGGCAATTCACCATGGAATAGGTTGCCATACCCTCCTGCAGGTGATCTACCTGACCCAGGGGTCGAACCTGTATCTCTTACATCTCCTGCATTGGCAGGTGGATTCTTTACCACTAATATCACCCAACAGTCCAGAGGAAATTGCAATTGGAAAATAATTCACTTGACTGTAACTAACAATCAATCTGGGCTCTGAATGAATTAAGGATGTGAGAGAAGGCTATCAAAATAATGGGTACAGAGGTTTAAACATATTAGATTATCTAGTCTGCATTAGTCTTCTGGCAATGAAAATACTGATCCCATGCCTTCCTTACAAGAATAATTAATCAGGCAAACCAGTATATAGTGAATATCTTCTCTGGACTAAGACCTCTCTCTTGAACTCCAGATTGTACATGTTAATTGCTTCTGATATTTCTATTTGGTTGTTTCCAAGCAATTCACACTTAATGTGTTCAAGACAGAACTCCTGATGTGTTGACCTCTGTCTTAGCTTTCCCAGCCTTCCTCATTGCAATAAGTATATAACCTTTTACCCAGGCTAAGCCACTGTCACTTGCCTAGACTACAATAGACTCTCATCCAGTCTGTTTACAAACCTTCTTGTCCTTCTTCAAGTCATTTTCCACACAATGTCAGTTTTGTAAAAACATAAATCTACCCCTTTCTGAATGAATGCCCAGGATCCAACACAGCTCTTAGCACATAAAGTTCAATTACTATTTGTTGAATGAATGAATGATGAACCAACTAGACACATTTTTTCCTACCTTCATGGAGCTTAATGCTAGAAATCTGTGTACCATTTCCTATCAATGATTTTCATATATGTGCCTATATATGTGTACTTGTATATATGACAAAGAGAGAAAGACTAAGACTTCAGTACATACACTTAGGATTCCTAGGCAGTATATCTATGTATACCTTCATGGCTACATTTGAGAAGTCTACTTTCTAAATAATTGAGATAAAGATCCAGTGTTGCTTAAGCACTGTTCTTTATTTTTCTACAATCTGCTGAAGTTCAAGCTTCATTTTCTGATTATTTAAAATAATAGTTTAGATGACCGTACCAGGTGGGAAAGAAAGGAAATGGAATAACGCTCCCACATCCCCCTTAACCTCGCCTCCTAACCCTCTCATCACTCCCTCGCCTTCTCATCCTTGAAACATGCTGTGGTAAACAGAAGGTAAAGAGATGGAAGAGGAGCAGAGGAAAGGATTTCATAGATTTACATTGGAAATTTCATTCATAAATGAAAAGAAAATAATTTAATGAGAAAGTAAGACTAGAGTATGCTGCCCTTTTTTTGTCACCATAAAAATAAATAGTGTTAGATGCTCCTTCAAATCTAATTTCTTTACTTCAAGTTTGAACAAATCATTTACTGCTGATTTTCAATCCAACATTTGGAATTTAAAGAGGTTTGGGACCATTATACGCCAGTCAGGATGGCTGCTATCCAAAAGTCTACAAGCAATAAATGCTGGAGAGGGTGTGGAGAAAAGGGAACCCTCTTACACTGTTGGTGGGAATGCAAACTAGTACAGCCACTATGGAAAACAGTGTGGAGATTTCTTAAAAAGCTGGAAATAGAACTGCCGTATGACCCAGCAATCCCACTTCTGGGCATACACACCAAGGAAACCAGATCTGAAAGAGACATGTGCACCCCAATGTTCATCGCAGCACTGTTTATAATAGCCAGGACATGGAAGCAACCCAGATGCCCATCAGCAGACGAATGGATGAGGAAGCTGTGGTACATATACACCATGGAATATTACTCAGCCATTAAAAAGAATTCATTTGAATCAGTTCTAATGAGATGGATGAAACTGGAGCCCATTATACAGAGCGAAGTAAGCCAGAAAGGTAAAGACCATTACAGTATACTAACACATATATATGGACTTAAAAAGATGGTAACGAGGAGACCCTTCTATACACTTCTTTTCCAGTAAGTTCTCAGAGTCTCCTGAAATTCTACTATCCTAGATCTTGATACTGAATGACTATTCAGTTATGTCAACAACTATGCCCAAACTGGCCATGAAGCTTGCCATTTTTGTTGCATCTCCTGCATTGGTAGGTGAATTCTTTACACTAGCACCATCCAGGAAGCCCGAGTCATATAGTCATGTAAAGTTCATCTTAATTTCCAAACTATGTTGACTTCTTAGCAAAGCTCCAACTCAGAAGGCTAGTCAGCTACCAGGATAATCACAACACTGAGTGAATATGTTGATAGTCTGAGTAAATCAGTATGTTACAAACTATAGATCTTTCTGGTTTTTCTAACAATTCTCAAATAACAAAAATTAAAAATTGGGGCAGTAAAATGATTAGAAACTTCCTGCCGTTATCTGATGCATCTGTAAAAGAGACAGAAATAAAATAAAAATGACAAATACCTTAATTTAGTTTGTTTGTCTTTCCACATCTTCATAAATGTGGTTATCACATTTCTGTCTCTGATTATATTTGGTGTGATTTTGGTAGGCATGCATAGGTTATGTACAAACTACAGGGGGTACTTTTATAATCCATATCAACAATGGCTAAGTTGAGTTTATAAACAGGATTATATTCAATACATCACTGAATGAGGATACAAAATTAATGAGAAACATTTGAGTAAAGAATGACAGTGTTCACTATGGAGAACAGTGTGGAGATTCCTTAAAAAACTGGAAATAAAACTGCCATATAACCCAGCAATCCCACTGCCTGGCATACACACTGAGGAGTCCAGAATTGAAAGAGACACGTGTACCCCAATGTTCATCGCAGCACTGTTTATAATAGCCAGGACATGGAAGCAACCTAGATGCCCATCAGCAGACGAATGGATGAGGAAGCTGTGGTACATATACACAATGGAATATTACTCAGTTATTAAAAAGAATGCATTTGAATCAGTTCTAATGGGGTGGATAAAACTGGAGCCTATTATACAGAATGAAGTAAGTCAGAAAGAAAAACACCAATACAGTATATTAAGGCATATATATGGAATTTAGAAAGATGGTAACAATGACCTTATATGAGAGACAGCAAAAGAGACACAGATGTAAATAACAGATTTTTGGACTCTGCAGGAGAAGGTGAGGGTGGGATGATTTGAGAGAATAGCACTGAAACATGTATATCAACATATGTGAAACAGACCGCCAGTCCAGGTTTGATGCATGAGGCAGGGTGCTCAGGGCTGGTGCCCTGGGATGACCCTGAGGGATGGGATGGGGAGGGAGGTGGGAGGGAGGTGGGAGGGGGGCCAGGATGGGGACACATGTACACCCATGGCTGAGTCATGTGAATGTATGGCAAAAACCACCACAATATTGTAAAGTAATTAGCTTCCAATTAAAATAAATTAAAAAAAAGAAAGGCAGTGTTAAATAAATATAAAAAGTAGCCATGAAGGTATACATGGATCCTATGCTTAAAGACCTCAAAGAAATTAAATTGATGTAAAAGAAATGAAACAGTAAATTTAAACCTTACAGTTAGTACTTGTTGAATTATCACAAAGTATACAATGCAATAGAATAACAAAAAGGGAAAGGTGTACTTTCCTGCTAATATCATAAGCATGTGTGTCTAATAATGCATGCTTTCTGCAGAAGCAGCTCAATGGTGATACTGTAAATGACACAGGTAAATTTTTTGAGATATATATTTTTTATATTATCTACAAGATTGGATAATGCTAATCATATCTTTTTACATTATTGCATCATCTGAATTTAAAAATAAACTTTGCCTTTTCATGATATCCCTTTTAATGATCTAATGATGGGTGTATATATAGATATATCAATATATATACATATATATGCTGCTGTTTAATCGCTAAGTCCTGTCTGACCCTTTGGGACCCCATGGCCTGCAGCCCACCAGGCTCCTCTGTCCATGGGATTTCCCAGCAAGAACACTGGAGTGGGCGGCCATTCCCTTCTCCGGGGGATCTGTCTCACCTGTGCCTCCTGCGTCTCCCTCACTGCAGGCTGATAGTCTACTGCTGACCCACCAGGGAAGCCTCCATTTATGTGTATGTGCTTAGCCACTCAGACATTTCCGACTCTTTGTGACACCATGGACCATAGCCTGCCAGGCTCCATTGTCCACGGGGATTCTCCAGACAAGAATACTGAAGTGGGTTGCCATGCCCTCCTCCAGGGGATCTTCCCAGCCCAGGGATCAAGCCCAGGTCTCAAGAATTGCAGGCGGATTCTTTACCATCTGAACCACAAGGGAAATCCAAGAATACTGGAGTGGGTAGCCTATCCCTTCTCCAGGGGAACTTGCCAACCCAGAAATCGAACTGGAATCTCTTACATTGCAGGTGGATTTTTTACTAGCTGAACTACTAGGAAAGCTCCATTTGTCTATATGTATAGACCTTGGTAAAGCTACTTAAAATATTCATGGAACTTTTAGATATCAAACTGCATACAGTGCTGTGATCAGTCAATTCAGTTCAGTTGCTCAGTCATGTTTGACTCTTTGCGACCCTATGGACTGCTGCACACCAGGCTTCCCTGTCCATCACCAACTCCTGGAGTTTACTCAAACTCCTGTCCATCGAGTCAGTGGTGCCATCCAGCCATCTCATCCTCTCTTGTCCCCTTCTTCTCCCCCCTCCAATCTTTCCCAGCATCAGGGTTTTTTCCAATGAGTCAGTTCTTCACATCAGGTGGCCAAAATATTGGAGTTTCAGCTTCAGCATCAGTCCTTCCAATGAATATTCAGGACTGATTTCCTTTAGGATGGACTGGTTGGATCTCCTTGCAGTCCAAGGGACTCTCAAGACTCTTCTCCAACACCACAGCTCAAAAGCATCAATTCTTTGGTGCTCAGTTTTCATCACAGTCCACCTCTCACATCCATACATGACTACTGGAAAAACCATAGCTTTGACTAGATGGACCTTGGTTAGCAAAGTAATGTCTCTGCTTTCTAATATGTGTCTAGGTTGGTCATAACTTTTCTTCCAAGGAGCAAGCATCTTCTGATTTCATGGCAGCAGTCACCATCTACAGTGATTTTGGAGTCCCCCAAAATAAAGTCTCTCACTGTTTCCATTGCATCCCCATCTATTTGCCATGAAGGGATGGGACCAGATGCCATGATCTTAGCTTTCTGAATATTAAGTTTTAAGCCAACTTTTTCACTCTCCTCTTTCACTTTCATCAAGAGGTTCTTTAGTTCTTCAGTTTCTGCCATAAGGGTGGTGTCATCTGTGTGTCTGAGGTTATTGATATTTCTTTCAGCAATCTTGATTTCAGCTTGGGCTTCCTCCAGCCCAGCATTTCTCGTGATGTACTGTGCATATAATTTAAATAAGCAGGGTGACAATATACAGCCTTGATGCACTCCTTTCCCTATTTGGAACCAGTCTGTTGTTCTGTGTCCAGTTCTAACTATTCCTTCTTGACCTACATACAGATTTCTCAGCAGGCAGGTCAGGTGGTCTGGTATTCCCATCTCTTTAAGAATTTTCCACAGTTTTTGTGATCCACACAGTCAAAGGCTTTGGCATCGTCAATAAAGCAGAAGTAGACGTTTTTTTGGAACTCTCTTGCTTTTTCTATGATCCAGCAAATGCTTGCAATTTGATCTCTGGTTATTCTGCCTTTTCTAAATCCAGCTTGAACATCTGGAAGTTCACGGTTCACCTACTGTTGAAGCCTGGCTTGGAGAATTTTCAGCATTACTTTGCTAGCATGTGAGATGAGTGCAGTTGTGAGGTAGTTCGAACATTCTTTGGCATTGCCTTTTTTTGGGGATTGGAATGAAAACTGATCTTTTCCAGTCCTGTGGCCACTGCTAAGTTTTCCAAATTTGTTGGTATATTGAGTGCAGCACTTTCACAGCATCATCTTTTAGGATTTGAAGTAGCTCAACTGTAATCCCACCACCTCCACTAGCTTTGTTTATAGTGATGCTTCCTAAGGCCCACCTGACTTCAGACTCCAGGATGTCTGGCTCTAGATGAGTGATCACATCATCGTGGTTATCTTGGTCATGGAGATCTTTTTTGTATAATTCTTCTGTGTATTCTTGCCATCTCTTCTTAATATCTTCTGCTTCTGTTAGGTCCATACCACTTCTGTCCTTTATTGTGCCCATATTTGCATAAAATGTTCCCTTGGTATTTCTGATTTTCTTAAAGAGATATCTAGTCTTTCCCATTCTATTGTTTTCCTCTATTTCTTTGCATTGATCGCTGAGGAAGGCTTTCTTATCTCTCCTTGCTATTCTTTGGAACTCTGCATTCAAATGGGTATATCTTTCCTTCTCTCCTTTGCCTTTCACTTCTCTTCTTTTCTCAGCTATTTGTAAGGCCTCCTCAGACAGCTATTTTGCCTTTTTGCATTTCTTTTTCTTGGGGATGGTCTTGATCACTGCCTCTTGTACAATGTCACGAACCTCTGTCCATAGTTCTTCAGGCACTCTGTCTATCAGATCTTGAATCTATTTGTCACTTCCACTGTATAATCCTAAGGGATTTGACTTAGGTCATACCTGAATGGTCTAGTGGTTTTCCCTACTTTCTTCAATTTAAGTCTGAATTTGGCAATAAGGAGTTCATGGTCTGAGCCACAGTCAGCTTCCAGTCTTGTTTTTGCTGACCGTATAGAGCTTCTCCATCTTTGGCTGCAAAGAATATAATCAATCTGATTTCGGTGTTGACCATCTGGTGAGGTCCATGTGTAGAGTCTTCTGTTGTGTTGTTGGAAGATGGTGTTTGCTATGACCAGTGGGTTCTCTTGGCAAAACTCTGTTAGCCTTTGACTTGCTTCATTTTATACTCCAAGGCCAAATTTGCCTGTTACTCCAGGTATCTCTTGACTTCCTACTTTTGCACTCCAGTCCTGTCTAATGAAAAAGACATCTGTTTTGGGTGTTAGTTCTAGAAGGTCTTGTAGGTCTTCATAGAACCATTTCACTTCAGCTTCTTCAGCATTCCTGGCTGGGGCACAGACTTGTATTACCGTGATCCTGAATGGTTTGCCTTGGAAATGAACAGAGATCATTCTGTTGTTTTTGAGATTGCATCCAAGTACTGCATTTTGGATTCTTTTGTTGGCTATGAGGGCTACTCCATTTCTCTTAAGGGATTCCTGCCCACAGTAGTAGATATAATGGTCATCTGAGTTCAATTCACCCATTCCAGCTATTTTAGTTCACTGATTCAAAACTGTCTATGATCACTCTAGCCATCTCCTGTTTGACCACTTCCAATTTCCCTTGATTCATGGACCTAACACTCTAGGTTCCTATGCAATATTGCTCTTCACAGCATTGGACTTTTACTTCCATCACAGTCACATCCAGAACTGGGTGTTGTTTTTGCTTTGGCTCCGTCTCTTCATTCTTTGTGGAGTTATTTCTCCACTGATCTCCCATAGCATATTGGGCACCTACCGGCCTGGGGAGTTTATCTGTCAGTGTCCTATCTTTTCACCTTTTCATGATGTTCATGTGGTTCTCAAGGTAAGAATACTGAAGTGGTTTGCCATTCCCTTCTCCAGTGGACCACATTTTGTCAGAACTCTCTCATGACCCATCCGTCTTGGGTTGCCCTACATGGCATGGCTCATAATTTCACTGAGTTAGTCAAGGCTGTGGTCCATGTGAGCAGTTTGGTTAGTTTTCTGTAGTGGGTTTAATTCTGTCTGCCCTCTGATGGATAAGGATAAGAGGCTTATGGAAGCTTCCTGATGAAAGAGACTGACTGAGGGGAAAACTGGGTCTTGTTCTGATGGACGGGGCCATGCTCAGTAAATCTTTAATCTAATTTTCTATTGATGTACAGGCTGTGTTCCCTCCCTGTTGTTTGACCTGAGGCCAAACTATGGTGGAGGTAATGAAGATGAGGGTGACCTCCTTCAAAAGGTCCCACGCAGGCACTGCTACCCTCTGCACCCCCGACCCTGCAGCTGGCCACCATCGACCCACACCTCTGCTAGAGACTCATGGACACTCACAGGCAAGTCTGGGTCAGTCTTCTGTGGGATCACTGCTCCTTCCTCCTGCGTCCTGGTGCATACAAGGTTCTGTTTGTGCCCTCCAAGAGTCTGTTTCCTGTGTAAGTTCTGGTGGCTCTGTGCTGGGATTAATAGTGACCTCCTCAAAGAGGGCTTATGCCATACCCAGGTCTGCTGCACCCAGAACCCCTGCCCTTGTGGCAGGCCACTGCTGACCTGTACCTTTGCAGGAGACACTCAGACACAGTTCTGGCTCAGTCTCTGTGGGGTCTCTGGGTCCTGGTGGGCACAAGATTTGCTTGAGCCCTCTGAGCATTTCTGGTGGGTAAGGGGTTTGATTATAAATGTGATTTCACCCCTCCGACCATCTTGCTGAGGCTTCTTCTTTGCCCTTCAGTGTGGAGTATCTTTTTTGGCAAGATCCAACATTCTCCAGTCAATGGCTGTTCAGCTGCGACTTGTAGTTTCGGAGTTCTCACAGGAGAAAATGAGCACATGTCCTTCTACTACAGCATCTTACACCAGCATACAGTGCTGGGATATTATCTCCCAAATATGTGTAGCAGATGTAGTCTGTTAAGAATCTGAAATGAACCACATTTGTGAGGGCTAACCCAATATTTTTAGTATTTTAAAAATCAATAGCTTTCATAAATTCAATTGGAGAAACAACACAAAAAATAAAAATGGGATGAGTATGTGAAATCCTATAAGAGTTTCTAAAATAAAAACCACATATTTATGTGAAATTTTCCTAAAAAGGTCTAGTGGATATTGACTTTATTTTGGAATACACATCATGACCCCAGTGATGTTTAGATGGAAATAAGTGGGTGGAATCTTGTGTTGGCCTAAGAATCAGGCACAAGGAGCTCTCGTCTAGTCTTTATCTCAGCAGTCTGAGCATACTTCTGGCATTTTTGTGATTTTACTTTCTCTAATACAGGATTATAACTTCAGCTCTCTTCACAGTAGATATTTTTAGAATTACCTGGTAATTACTTCATTGACTTGGCTCTACCAAGTTCAATATATAACTGACATTATCATGTTCCCATCTTACAGCTCACCAACTGCTATTGTATTTCCCTTCCTAAATTCTTATACTGAAGTCCCACTTCCACTATCTCCAAATGTGACTATATTTATAGATAGAGTCTTTAAAGAGTTAATTAAATTAAATGAACTTTGTGTGGCTGGATCCTAACCCAATATGAGCAATGGACTTATAAAAAAGAAGAAATTAAAAAAAAAAAGAAGAAATTTGGACAGAGACATTTTGTTGTTTTGTCACTTACTCATGTTTGACTATTTTGGGGATCCCATAGCTGGGACTGTAGCTCACCAGGCTCCTCTGTTCATGGAATTTTCCAGGTAAGAACACTGGAGCAGGTTGCCATTCCCTTTCCCAAGGATATTCCTGACTCAGAGATCAAACCCATCAGTTTCTTTATTACTGAGCCACCTGGGAAGCCCATTATAGAGACATGCACGGAGGAAAATGGTGCAAAAACACAAGGAGAAGACAGTCATTGCCAAGCCGAGGACAGAGGCCTTAGAAGACACCAATGCTGCTTACACCTTGACCTCCAGCTTCTAGCATCCAGAAGTGTGAGGAAAAAATTTTAATTGTTTAATCCACCCAATTTGTGATTCTTCCTTATAGCAGTCCTAGTAAGGTAATACATCAACTCAGAAATATTTGGGGAAGGTCTTCTCTGATGCAAAAACATGAGAACATTAACCTTTGTTTTATCGCTGGTCTCTAGATGACTCATTCCCACATAAAAGATCTTAAAAAGAAAGGGATGTAAATACAGATATAGATATATTAAGATGACAAAATCTTCTATAAATAAGACAATGTCACTGCAAAACAGAAGAAATAGCTATAATAAAGAAGCATTAATAAAAAGAACTCTCGGATTTAGCAACAAGACATAGCTTATAAGGGTGATGATGATGACAGTGTTACTTGTAGAAACATTCATCAATTATCCTCCAGAGAAAGTCTATCATTCTTACTCTCATTTTAAAAGGGTCACATCAGGCTGCCCAGTTATATATGTTTTAGTACTATTGATAATGACAATTGCCACAACAAAATAATAGGCATTTATTGAATTCTTGGTATGTGCCAGGTTCTACAATAAAATCTCATATGGCTTATCACCTCTAAGGCTCACAATAACACTGTCAATTAGGCAATACTAGAAATCAATTCAAAGAGTGCTCAGTCACTCAATTGTATCCAACTGTTTGCAACCCCATGGATTGGAGCCCATCAGGCTTCTCTATCCATGGAATTCTCCAGGCAAGCATACAGGAGTGGTTGCCATTTCCTACTCCATCAAAGAAGCTATTAATATCCAAAAGACTCACAATTCTGTTACTCACTAGATGAATTACAGCTATTGGGCTAATATTATGGACTCAATTGTTTTAAAAGGCAGCCCGATTCCCTGGTCATCATTATCTCTAGTGATTGTAAGAATCTTACCAGAAGGCGCTTCTAGAGTGAAGGCATCTGTGAGTTTTGACAACAGCTCTTGCAGTTCTTCCTCTAGCTCATCCTTCCCTCCTGGATGTTCATTGCCCCTTTCTTTTCCCCTGGTGCCAGAGCAAGACTAGTCATTTCAATAGGAGGAATTTTTGGGATGTCCTGCAGCCATCCTTCCTGGGAACTGGGCAGGGCACTAGAGGTTTCCTTTGACGTCTTCTGTGCTCGGCTTTGTGCCCTGGGGCTTTGCGCTGGCCTTGGCTTTGAGGTGGCCTCTGGTAATTCTGAGTTTGGTAGAGCATGTTTTGCAGGCACTGGACCTCAGTGGCTTCCATTAATCACAGTGGACTTAGGAAATGTTTCCTGTTGTGAACCATCCTCAGTGGAACCCTTGATTTGGAAAGAATCTCCTCCCCTGTTCTCAAATCATTCTTCACCCTTTCTGTGGTCACCCTTGGCAATCACATTTTCCCAGGAAAAAGATGAAGGATGGAGGGACTGCAAAATTGCCTGGGTAAAGACAATTTTATTTATGAAAAAATTAACATTTTTCTTACTTTTTCAGTGTGTGTTAAATTTCAATATTTCAATAGGAAATTTTAATGCAATACTTTCTTTTTTGTCTCTACAATATTAGCAAATTTTATTTTATGCTACTAATTCAATGTCACCTTAAAACTATCTACAAAAGTCAGAACAGTTTAGATTCTAAAAAGATCACAGGGAATAATCATAAGGAATTTTGGAAAACTCTAGGTTCTGAAAGTTCAAGTTCCAAAATATCAAAAGAGTATCTGAAAATGTCATGATATATTGGATTGATAGATAAAAATATTACAATAAAAAGTTCATAATGATCTACTTAGTTAGGTTTCAAAATAAGCCATATGTATAAAATCTAGGGAATGTGCAGCCTATGAAGCACAGGTCTCTAAGTGTGGTCCACAGACTCCTGGAGGTCCCTGAGACCCTTTCTATAGCACAGGGAACTGTATTCAATATCTTGTAATAACCTTTATGGAAAAGAATCTGAAAAGGAATATATGTATTTATGTATAACTGAATCACTTTGCTATATACTTGAAATGAACACAACATTGTATATCAACTATTCTCCAATAAAAAAGAAAAAAAGAATATCCTTGAAGGTATAGCAAAAACTCTTGTTTTTCTCAGTAACATGTCTCCTTAATATTGTATGTGCTAAAATGCAATGTATGCATAAAACATTTCTGATGTTTACTGAAATATAAAAATTGTCTCTTATGCAAAAGAATTAGGCTTTGGTATTTGGCAAACATCTTTTTCAAAAATGAATGAAGTGAGACTATTACAGTAAGGAAAACAATGCTCTCTGAAGACAATTTTAATAGCTAAGCTTTTAAGCAAACACTAGAATTTTATAAAACTTGCATCCACTACCATGAGCTTGCCTCCATTCCAATTCTTAAAGAGTTTTCCGACAAGATTCATGGTAATATTAATGAATATGATTTTTAAAATCTTGTATAATGAAGTGGGTGAGCATTAGGAAGTTCAGCATAGCTTGGTAAATTTCCAACTGACCAATGTATGATGGTACAAAATCATGCCTAGATAGAAGATTCATTCAAAAAGCACAACAGAATATTGTGTCTTAATGAAACAGGGTGCAAAAGACATCTGGTTTCAGATTCAATATTGCAACCATTCTCTTAAGAAACAATCATTTATTATGTTTTGATTTGGTATCAAGGAAGATCTCCAATTATCTGAAAAGGCTACTAAAATGCTCCTTTCTTTTTCATCTGCAAATCTGTGTGAGGCCAGATTTCTTCACATACTTCAGCCAAACATCTTGCAACAGACTGAATGCTGAAGCAGGAAAAATTCAACTGTCTTTGTGAAGCCAGACATTAAATAGATTTGTAAAAAAAACATAAAGCAATGCCTGTCTTCTAATTAAATACATATATAAGAATATATGGGCTTCCCTGGTGCTCAGATGGTAACGAATCCGCCTGTAATGCAGGAGACCTGGATTCAATCCCTGGGTTGGGAAGATGCCCTGGAGGAGAGCATGGCTACCCACTCCACTATTTTTGCCTGGAGAATTCCATGGACAGGGGAGCCTGGTGGGCTATAGTCCACGGGGTTGCAAAGAGTTGGACACGACTGAGCAACTACCACACACACACACACACACACACACACACACAAGAATATTTAATTACTGTTTAAAACATTATATTATATAATAGGTTTATTATTTTCATTTTCAAATTAGTTAGTTTATTTTAAAACCACTTATCAGTCTTAATTTTGATTAAGGTAAATAGCAATAGATATAACACAAAAGCTCTCTGGGACCCTCAAAAAATTATAAGAATCTAAAAGGGATGCTGAGACTAAAGGTTTAAGAATCAATGCTATAAAGTACCTCTTTGCCCCAAGTCTACTGTTTGTAAATGGTACCCATGCTGTTGTCTCCCAATGGCACTACCTTCAGAAAAGTGGAAGATATCATCTGGTCAATGAAAGGGGGAGTTGATCAGGGTATGGAGAAAAGTGGGAAAGGGAGGAGGCTGCTCAGAGTGAGATGCAAGAGCCTCAGGCTGCAGCCCACTCTCAGCCCAAGGATTCTAGGTCAGAGCTCCAGATGGTCCAGATGACCAGTGTCTCCCACATTCTATACTTGTAGATCCTGTCCCATTAGCTGCAGCTTGGTCCACAGACTGTCCTGATTGATTGTGAGTTCATGAATCTTTGTATCATATCTGCAACTTTTTTCTTCCTGGCAGGCATATATGGCTTGCAACTTGTCTTTGTATCGGTTTAACTGCTTTTTAAGGAGCCTGCAATGAGGACAGGTCTGAGTGGCTTGGAAGGGCAAGACACCAGTATAGCAAGATGCAAGAGCCCTAGCGAAATGTACTCCGGGTCCCCTCTCTGGGAGAAGGTGCTGGAGAAGCCTGGATTTGACTAATAACACCTAACAATCATCAGTCTTACTTTAACCTGTTCACCCTGTAGAGTTGTTTCTCATGTCTACTATATACACAATTATCCCAAGAATTTCAGTGTTTTTAGAGGTGTTTTCAGAAATTCATCATGCCTGTTATGGACTATTTTTGACAGCATACTTTCAGCAGCTCCTTACATGTGAATATTGACTTTATTCATCATCTTTCTGTCCATAAATACTCCATTTAGAATGACGGCATGCATGTCACGGCTAAATACCTAACATCTGACCATGACCACAAGGGAAGGAGCAATCAAGCAGTTCGTGAATTCTGGGTCTATCTTGGCTTCTCATCCTAAGTCTCGTTGTTCATTGGTTTCAGAATGAATCAAGTAGTCATTCTTTCATAACATGAGGGAGGTTATGTTGCTCCTCTGCTAGAAGTCCTCCAGTGTTTCCCCCTCTTTATTTGGAATAAACCGAAGTCCTTACAGAGGCAGCCAAAACTTGGTAAGACGGCCAGGCTCCCCCTTCCCTCCTTGACCTCATCTCTTCCTCCTCCTGCTCACTGCCTGCCCTTCAGCCACACAGAGCTCTTGGTAACTGCTTCAACTCCCCTCAGAGCTGGCTCTTTCGGGCCCCTCTGTCTGGAATTCTCCTTCCCTAGGTTTTTGCTCAACTCATCCCATCATCTTTAAGCTTCCACTTGCCATCTCACCCTCAGTGAGGCTCTCCCTCACTGCTCTACTTGAAACTGCAAACCAGGACCCCCAACCTCACCTCCATCATCTCCCATCTCCTTCGCTAGTCCTTCCCATCTCCTTGTCTCCGTGGATTTTTGCCACATCTAATTGCTACAGAACAAGACACAATCCTAGATTTTGACTTAGTCTCGAGCCTTCAGACTTCTGGATAGTCACTTTTATGACACACTACCTGCTTCACTTGTTACTTCACTCCTATTTTACTTATTCTATTACTTTATAATTACTTATTGTGTCTTTATTCTGGCAACTTTTTTTTTGGTCTATTTTGCTTCTTGTCATATCCCCAAACCCAGGCCTAAAACAGTTCCTGTTACAAAGTACATATACAACTAAAATTGGCTTTTTAAAGTACAGTCTTATTCTTTGACCAGTACGGTTCTATTTGTGGAATTTGTGGAAATTGGCTCCCTGGTAGGAAATAAAACAAATATTTTCAGTGTTAGAGCCATTGAAATTTTTAATTGCCACAGATCTTGGAGAGGTCTTGGAATTTAGCTGGGGTTCATATCCAAAGCAGGCATCTCTAAAAGATGGCCTTCAAGCTTCCAGATAGCCACACAGGTGGAACAAGAGTCTGACTTTAAAATCTTTGATTGTAATTAGAATTTCAAGTACATCTTTATGATAGGCTTTTCAGAAAAGAGTCAGCTGAGAGATTTTTATATAGCTGACAACAAAGAAGCATTCTCCAAAAGCTTCTCTAGACAGTATTTTCTATAAGTAGAGTGCTATGTTTGTTATGACCAGTAACGACATCCATTTTCTTCTGTATTGCCTGTCGCTGCTATCCCCTTCCTCCTCTCTGGCCCATCCGCCATGTTTGAATGCCTCATAGAAACACATTCCCATCTTGAACAATCCAGGAGAAAGCAGAGGAAGCCTGCATTTCTTTTCTGACTCTGTTTTTTTTTTTTTTTTTAATGGATAAATTATCATAAAGAGTTTCTGGTGAACGTAATTTACCTAGTGCTCATATTTCCAGGCAAATATTCACTGCTAATATGGTTCAGATTATTTGAGAAATAATTTCTTTCAAGTGATCTGAAATCTGTCTTTATAAATTAGGTCTTTATATGTAGTTCTTCTTTCTGAGGTTAAGGAGCTTGAATCTCCCAAGTAGGAGGCCTTCAAACAGAACACAAATATTCACAAGGCAAATCAATCATGTACAGAGTAGTGATAGTTACTTTCCTTGATCAACACCTAGTAGAGAGTAACAAATAGACAACTAGTAATTGAATGATACTCTTTCTCGTAATGTAGCCTGAAACTACATTGCTTTTTAAATAATCAGTGACACAATGTGGGCTGTTATGAAACTTACAGTTGACTAATTTATCTCAGGCCTTTCCACACTATTTACTGTGAAACTGGGCCTATAACTATGGGATTTACATTTAATCTTTTAAAATTTAGTCTTTATTAATTGCCCCACTATTCCAGACTGCAGCATCTTAGAGATTTAAGACTCTTTTTGACTTATTATTTATGCCTTTTGGTATCATGTCACACACATTTGTGAAGTATGCTATCTACTATTTTATCCAAATCTTTGATGAACACAATGGTGTAGACAGGAACAAAGATAAAGCCTTCACATAGATTTTACTCATTATTTAACTTCACACTGGTATTCTTTGTGTTGATAAATACTTTACTAGGAGACCAAAGGTGTATTTAGTGGGTATGAAGTATATAAAATGGAATCAGTTAGTTTAAAACAATAGCTTGAAATACTTTTATTGTGTTTCAAAAGACAAATCATTCCCTGCGTTTCTGTACCCTATTGTCATTCCTTAATACAGAATTCTTGGCTCACTGATTTTAAGAATTAAATTTCAAAGTTTCCTTTTTATTTCTACATTTTGTGTTTCAAAAATGCCTTTTTATTTCTATACTATTTTCCTTAAGTTTATTTCTAATTTACTTTCTGTATCTTCCAGATGTTCAAGCTGGATTTAGAAAAGGTAGAGGAACCAGAAATCAAATTGCCAACATCTGTTGGATCACTGAAAAAGCAAGAGAGTTCCAGAAAAGCGTCTACTGCTTTATTGACTATGCCAAAACCTTTGACTGTGTGGATCACAACAAACTGGAAAATTCTCAAAGAGATGGGAATACCAGACCACCTGACCTGCCTCTTGAGAAACCTGTATGCAGGTCAAGAAGCAACAGTAGAACTGGACATGGAACAACAGACTGGTTCCAAATTGGGAAAGGAGCACGTCAAGGCTATATATTATCACCCTGCTTATTTAGCTTATTTGTAGAGTACATCATGAGAAATGCCAGGCTAGATGAAGCACAAGCTGGAATCAAGATTGCCAGGAGAAATATCAATAATGTCAGATATGGAGATGATACCACTCTGATGGCAGAAAGTGAAGAAGAACTAAAGAGCTTCCTGAGGAAAGTGAAAAAGGAGGGAGAAAAAGGTGGCTTAAAACTCAACATTCAGAAAACTAAGGTCATGGCATCTAGTCCCATCCCTTCACGGCAAATAGATGGGGATGCAATGGAAACAGTGAGAGACTTCATTTTGGGGGACTCCAAAATCACTGTAGATGGTGACTGCTGCCATGAAATCAGAAGATGCTTGCTCCTTGGAAGAAAAGTTATGACCAACCTAGACACATATTAGAAAGCAGAGACATTACTTTGCTAACCAAGGTCCATCTAGTCAAAGCTATGGTTTTTCCAGTAGTCATGTATGGATGTGAGAGGTGGACTGTAGTGAAAACTGAGCACCAAAGAATTGATGCTTTTGAGCTGTGGTGTTGGAGAAGAGTCTTGAGAGTCCCTTGGACTGCAAGGAGATCCAATCAGTCCATCTTAAAGGAAATCAGTCCTGAATATTCATTGGAAGGACTGATGCTGAAGCTGAAGTTCCAATACTTTGGCCACCTGATGTGAAGAACTGACTCATTGGAAAAGACCCTGATGCTGGGAAAGATTGGAGGTAGGAGAAGAAGGGGACAACAGAGGATGAGATGGCATCACTGACTCGATGGACATGAGCTTGAGCAAGCTCCAGGAGTTGGTGATGGACAGGGAGGTCTGGCATGCTGCAATCGATGGGGTCACAAAGAGTCAGACATGACTGAGAGACTAAACGGAACTGAAATGACATCACAAAAAAGATAAAAAAGATCAACATTGTTTTCAACATTAAATTATTTTTAAAAGTGTTGTTAAGCTTCTTTTCATGAATTATTATAGAATTTTTAAATATTCCTTATCTATCATATTTTTATATTATGAAGCACATCTCATTATGTATGTGTATGTATGTATATACCCATCTCATTATGGGTATATATATATATGATGAAGCTATATTAAATGTTCAATAAATTTATTGACAGCATTTTTATTTTAATACATATTTATTAACATATATTTATACATTGGTTTACTGAGCATCTACTAGATACCAAGTATTGTGCCTGCAAAAAAGATCTTCCCTCAGATCGTCCTTCTTATTGAGGGCCAGAAATTCTGTCTTCTAAAGGAATGACAACAGGATACAGGGACTCAAAGAATGATCTGCCTTTGAGACACAATAAGATGGTAAACAGTTTCCAACCAACCTAATAAACCTTCAAGAAAGATGCTGCTAGAGAAGGTATACTGATTTCTATAGAAGCAGATAAGACACACAAGAGACACAGAATACCCCACCGAAAATGCTTAAGCAAATTTCAAAGAATAAAATAAAACCTAAAACTTAATCTAACTATCCAAGTGGTTTTTGTCATGCTTAACCACTCAGATCTCGCCATTACCTTCATATGAAATCACAGGATTTCTCCATTTAAGGACTATTTCCAGATTAGAAGCAATGCAGCAAAAACTTTGCAAAATTTTTTTCTATAAAAGCAAAGTGTAATGCTATTGATGTGTCTCTGCTGTTAGTATTTGTCCACATACATGTGGTTCCTACCTTCTGTCTCTATGGAGAGCATTAGTGGATTCGTGGGTCCTCCACAGTTCATTCCTAATGCTGACTATGGTCTAGAGAAGCAAGAAATAGAGAAAATAAGTCTTTGATGGGAATTTAATCTATATTCCTAAAAATTCATAATAACATGATAATGATATTTCAAAAATGTTCTTTTTCAAAAAGTGATGAGTGTTTGTATGCTCAAAGTGCAATCACATCATCTCATTTTTACATGAGACACTTCTCTTTAAAGATATACAAACATGAGTACAATTTTTAGGTTTTAAAAATAAGTCACAATAGTCTTTTGCCTGAGTTTCGTTGCTGCCCAGAACATCTTCCCCAGAGGCATCTGCAAAAAGCAGCTGGATTATTTTATTTCTCTTGGCTCAAGAAATCTTCCACTTGTACCTTCTGTTGAAAGTTTCTTATCTTTCCATTTCACGTGCATTGAGATTCATCATTTCTCTTGGCATTCACCAGGTCTCTTTGAGTTAATAATCATCAGCTCAATTCTCATACAGGATTTTCCTCACCAAACTTAGCTGCTTCCTGAACTGCACCCTAAGAGCAAGTCCTGACCTGACCCAGCCTGGCCCAGGCTCCTGGGGCACCATGTACCAGCCCACAGGTCTCTATGGGAGATTAGATTTCATTATTCTACATTGATAGGCAGCTGTGGCTATGCTCTGTGGCCTTCTCTCTTCCCTATTAATAATCTGAAGAGGGACTGGGCACTTGGGGAACGTTCTTCCATAGAATAGCCTACAAGAGAAAGAGGTTGGGGCAGGGAAAAAAAGTGAGCCACAGACTTGAAGTCACATTGTCTGGTTGGGTACCTGCTCTTTGTGGCCCTTCTGAGTGACTCGTGCCTGTCTACCTCTTCATTCAAATATTCCAGCAATTTCTACATGCCTAGCATAGGTCATGGTGAATCAATGAAATCTACATCATTAATATCAATGTTATCACATGGTACATACCGCTCTGCAATTGAGAAGCATTAAAGGCTAGCACATATGGATGTATCATGGTATATCCAGAGAACAGATATCATGACTTAGTCATTTGCAACGGAAGGATATTTCCTGTTTCCAGCTTTTCAGAATTAATAAGCAGTGTTGCAGTCAACAAAGTGGTTCATACCTTCTTGTGCATATATGTGCAAGTTCCAGGTTTTAAGTTTTTTCCCCCAGATATCAAGTTTAATAGATAATAGCCATTTGTCTCCTTTGGGCACACACACACACAAATGAATATTTGAATAGTTGTATGTGTAGTACAAGGTCTGCAAGATATACCCCAAACTGATAACCTCTAGAAAACTAGGGACCAGATTTGGGCTGGGAATTATGGCTGAAAAGGACTTTACCCTTATCTGTAATATTTTAACTGTTTTAAAATATAAGGCAAACAGATTCAAGTCTTATTTGTATAATTTTAAATGTTTTCAGGCAGGAATAGAGGTGCAGACGTAGAGAATGGATGTGTGGACACAGTAGGGGATGGGCGAGGTGAATTGGGAGAGTAGGGCTGATACATATACACTGAGAAGTGAAAGTGTTAGTGTTCCGTCACGTCCGACTCTTTGCGATCCCATGGACTGTAGGCCACCAGGCTTCTCTGTCCATGGACTTCCAGGAAAAATACCGGAGTGGGCTGACATTCCTTTCTTCAGATATATACACGCCCATGAGTACAACAGATAGCTAGTGAGAAGCTGCCGTATAACAGAGAGCTCAGGGCTCTGAGATGACCTGGAGGGGTGAGATGGGGCCGGGGTGGGAGGGAGGCTCTCGAGGGAGGAGATTTATGTAAACATATAACTGATTTACTTCATTGTACAGCAGAAAGGAACAAAACTTAAAGCTACTATGCTCCAATTAAAAAAAGATAAAAATTTAAGAAGTGAAACCAACTGCTCAGTGAAAATGACTTTTCTTCCTCTTTTATTCGATGCAGGAAGTGGAGCAGCTCCTCGCTGGTCGCCCCCATGTCTAACTCCAGCTCTCTGCGGGCCCTCCAGCCAGAAGCCTTGCTGGGTGTGCAGGGAGGCAGCCAGGGGCTCGGCTGCCTGAGCTGCTGATGAAAATGCACGCAGATCTGAAAGGCATCTCCCAGAGGCAGCGGCACAGCCCATGCCTGAGTGGTCACAGGGCTTCCTCTCCACCCGCACTGCTACCCAGAGCAACTGCAATATGGGAGCTCTAATTTCTCTTTGATTGAAAAACATCACAGATGATCACATTCTGAAGCCCTTCCTTAGGATCTGACTGTACTGATTACGATGATGAAAGGAACGCCTACAAGTGGAGTTACACATGGGAGGGCAAATCAACAACTGATTGAAAACATGATAAAGTAGTTGCAGAATGTACACTTAAAAAAAAACAGGAAGCATTTCTAATCCCTTTGATGAAAAATATTTCACTGGGATTTTGCTTTTTTAAGTTTCCTCTCTCTTATGTTCCTTTCACTTTCCTGTCTCAACTCTTCCCTTTGAAAACTCCTGAATGTTTTCTTTATGTACTGCTGCTGATGCTAAGTTGCTTCAGTCGTGTCCGACTCTGTGCGACTCCATGGACGGCAGCCCACCAGGCTCCGCCATCCCTGGGATTCTCCAGGCAAGAACACTGGAGTGGGTTGCCATTTCCTTCTCCAATGCATGAAAGTGAAAAGTGAAAGTGAAGTCGCTCAGTCATGTCCGACTCTTCGCGACCCCATGGACTGCAGCCTACCAGGCTCCTCTGTCCTTGGGATTTTCCAGGCAAGAACACTGGAGTGGGTTGCCATTGCCTTCTCCATTCTTTATGTACAGATGAACTAATTTCCCCCCTTCCCCGACTTTTAAATTATAATACATAGAGTCTTAGGATACTGAGTTGTCAAATTAAGGAATTGTGGGCAGAAGAAAGCCTTGTCTGTATGTAAGCTTTATTTTTAAGTTTTGGGAGGAGACTTATTATCTATGGACACTGGAGTAATTTAAAGATACCAAAATTGAATAGGCAGAGTCCTCTCAAAGTTAAACTTTATCTACTAAGGCAGTGAACATGACAGTTGTACATCAGAGGTAGCGTGTGTTGGGGTTGGAACTGCCCACTCTTTAGGGGGCAACAGGTAAGAGAACATTTATGTTCCTCAGCTACATGTAAATGAGGATAGGTTTGTATCTCCTAAAGGATGTCACTATGCAGTCTTCTAAAAATGCTGCAAATGGGCAATACAAATTATACTGTAATTAATTGCATATATCACTGTTGCCATTAATTCATAGTTCTTAACTGGATAGAAAAGTTATGATGTACTTGATCCTTGCGAACATCAGATTAACCTGATCTATTATCTTCAGGGAAAGCTATGCAATTAAGTGTATTAAATAGGCCAAAGACAGATATGCAGTTTTGTATTTTGAGCATATTACAGGTTTTCCTAACATATTTAGTTTGACCCTTCTGATACAAATGCCACTTTTTTCTCTTGGGGTAAAAGCTGAGAATATTTGAGTTGAATTAAAAGAAATTTGAAGATTTGAAAAATGAATGAAATGATAAGTTTAAAATATCTTTCTTAATTAAATTTGAAAATTGTGAAGTAGGTAATTTTTTTCAAGAAAATTAAATTATCAAAGTTAATTAAAGAAAGTATGAAGAAGTATGAAGAGATTACTAAGCTTGAAGAAACAGAAAACTTTATCTAAATACTATAAAGATTACAGTGTCCTCAGGTCTTCTTGAATTGTGTCTATTTAACTCTTGAACTGTGAACTGAAAATTTTATCTAAATATTATAAAGGTTCCCATGTCCTAAGCTTTTACTCTTGAACTTGGTCTAAAGAAATAAATGGTCCTTATGTTAGAAAAATTGTTAAGATGAATAATATAACTGGTAGCTTACATGTAGCTACCAAATCTCAAATGCTCAAAACCAACAAAAATCATATTGAGAGAGAAAAAGAGACTATTCTGATTCATAAATAATGCAATTCTAAATAAAAAATGAGCAAATAAAATCTAAAGTGTAGTTAGAGAATAGTTCACTATAAACAGGTTAGCTTTTAGCCCCCACAATCCCAGGAATATTTACTATCAGGGATGTTATTAGTACAATGCTTTCAAGAACAGAAAACATGGGATATAAAACAAATAAATTCAAAATCAATTCTGACTTCATACTCCCAAAAATCTTAAAAAAGAAAAAGAAAATGACTTTCCTCATACTAGAAGGAATATCAAACAGACAACTAACACCATAGTATTTAATGAAGAAATACTAGAAAAATGTCCCATTAAAGTTGATCCAATTTAAGATCATCTGATACAAGCCCCATCATCTCTTGCATTACTCAATTTTGTTGTGAAAGATCTGGAGCCTCCCAGGAATGAAGACATGAAAGAGAAATGAGAGGTTTAGATACTAGAAAGAAAGAAACTGAAACAAACCTTTTGATTGCCTACCTAGAAGCAAGAGATTCAAGCTAAACCAATATTTGAAATTACTAAGAGTTCAGAAAGGTTTTTCTTTACAAGATACCAATTCAGAAATCCATAACCATCATCAATCTAGCTACAAAAAAGGTAAAATTAGAAAAACCTTTATTCACAATAGCAATAAATATGTGATACCCAGGGTGTCCCCAGTGAGAAACACAGAATAATAAGAAGTAAGCTACATATAACCTTTTACTGAGAACTAGAAAAAGAGCTGAAAAAAAGTAGAGACCTAAATACCACAAAGATGACAGATATTCTCACAACAACACATAGGTTTAATGCAAGCCTAAATGAAATACTAACAGACTAATTTGGCACCTTACAAATGATTTTAAAGATTTCCTAGAAGAACAATTGTTTAATAACAGTACTGACTCAATGGACATGAGTTTGAGCAAGCTCCGAGAGATGGTGAAGGACAGGGAAGCCTGGCATGCTGCAGTCCATGGGGTTGCAAAGAGTCAGACACGACTGAGTGACTGAACAACACTTTAAAAATAAGAGTGATGCTACCAAGATGGTGGAAAAGCAAGCCCTGGATCCTCCTTCCCATCAAGATACACTGACTGAACTACAACACAAGAACAATTTGTCTTCTGCCTGGAGAAGAAAGGCAAGGTCTGGACCACAGACCACTATTCTGATTTTTTCTGTCTAATGCAGTGGCTTCTGTCTAACCTGTCTCATCACATGCTAGATGCCTTCAGTTCAGTCACTCAGTCCTGTCTGACTCTTCGCGACCCCATGGACTGCAGCATGCCAGGCCACCCTGTCCAACACCAACTCCCAGAGTTTACTCAAACACATGCCCATTGAGTCAGTGATGCCATCCAACCATCTCATCCTCTGCCGTCCACTTTCTCCTCCCATCTTCAATCTTTCCCAGCATCAGGGTCTTTTCCAGTGAGTCAATTCTTCTCATCAGGTGGCCAAAGTGCTGGAGTTTCAGCTTCAGCATTAGTCCTTCCAATGGGTATTCAGGACTGATTTCCTTTAGGATGGACTGGTTGGATCTCCTTGCAGTCCAAGGGACTCTCAAGAGTCTTCTCCAACATCGCAGTTCAAAAGCATCAATTCTTTGGTGCTCAGCTTTCTTTAGAGTCCACCTCTCACATCCATACATGACCACTGGAAAAACCATAGCTTTTACTAGATGGACCTTTGTTGGCAAATAATGTCTCTGATTTTTAATAAGTTGCTCAGGTTGGTCATAACTTTTCTTCCAAGGAGTAAGCATCTTTATTTTATTATTTTTTTCCATTTATTTTTATTAGTTGGAGGCTAATTACTTTACATCATTGCAGTGGTTTTTATCATACATTGAAATGAATTAGCCATGGATTTACATGTATTCCCCATCCCGGTCCCCCCTCCCACCTCCCTCTCCACCCGATCCCTCTGGGTCTTCCCAGTGCACCAGGCCCGAGCACTTGTCTCATGCACCCAACCTGGGCTGGTGATCTGTTTCACCCTAGATAATATACATGTTTTGATGCTGTTCTCTTGAAACATCACACCCTCGCCTTCTCCCAGAGTCCACAAGTCTGTTCTATACATCTGAGTCTCTTTTTCTGTTTCGCATATAGGATTATCGTTATCATCTTTCTAAATTCCATATATATGTGTTAGTATACTGTAATGGTCTTTATCTTTCTGGCTTACTTTGCTCTGTATAATGGGCTCCAGTTTCATCCATCTCATTAGAACTGATTCAAATGAATTCTTTTTAATGGCTGAGTAATATTCCATGGTGTATATGTACCACAGCTTCCTCATCCATTCGTCTGCTGATGGGCATCTAGGTTGCTTCCATAAAAATATGGAACGTTTCACGAATTTGCGTGTCATCCTTGCACAGGGGCCATGCTAATCTTGTCTGTATCGTTCCAATTTTAGTATATGTGCTGCCGAAGTGAGCACGAGTGTCTTTAATTTCATGGCTGCAGTCACAATCTGCAGTGATTTTGGAGCCCCCCAAAATAAAGTCTGTCACTGTTTCCCATCCATTTGCCATGAAGTGATAGGACCAGATGCCATGATCTTAGTTTTCTGAATGTTGGGTGTTAGGCCAACTTTTTCACTCTGCTCTTTCACTTTCATCAAGAGGCTCTTGAGTTCTTCACTTTCTGCCATAAGGGTGGTATCATCTGTATGTCTGAGGTTATTGATATTTCTCCCAGAAATCTTGATTCCAGCTTCTGCTTCATCCAGCCCACCATTTCTCATGATGTACTCTGCATATAAGTTAAATAAGCAGGGTGACAATATGCAGCCTTGATTTACTCCTTTCTCAATTTGGAACTAGTCTCTTGTTCCATGTCCAGTTCTAACTGTTGCTTCTTGACTTGCATACAGATTTCTCAAGAGGCAGGTCAGGAGTTCTGGTAGTCCCATCTCTTTGAGAATTTTCCACAGTTTGTTGTGATCCACACAGTCGAAGGCTTTGGCATAGTCAATAGCAGAAATAGATGTTTTTCTGGAACTCTGTTGCTTTTTCAATGATCCAACAGATGTTGGCAATTTGATCTCTGGTTCCTCTGCCTTTTATAAATCCAGCTTGAACATCTGGAAGTTCATGGTTCACCTACTGTTGAAGCCTGGCTTGGAGAATTTTGAGCATTACTCTGCTAGCATGTGAGATGAGTGCAATTGTGCAGTAGTTTGAGTATTCTTTGGCTTTGCCTTTCTTTGGGATTGGGATGAAAACTGATCTTTTCCAGTCCTGTGGCCACTGCCGAGTTTTCCAAATTTGCTGGAATATTGAGTGAAGCACTTTAAAAGCATCATTTTTTAGGATTTGAAATAGCTCAACTGGAATTCCATCACCTCCACTAGCTTCATAGTGATGCTTCCTAAGGCCCACTTGACTTCGCATTCTAGGATGTCTGACTCTAGGCGAATGATCACACCATCGTCATTATCTGGGTCATGAAGATCTTTTTTGTATAGTTCTTCTGTGTATTCTTGTCACCTCTTCTTAATATCTTCTGCTTCTGTTAGATCCATACCACTTCAGTCCTTTATTGTGCCCATCTTTGCATGAAATGTTCCCTTGGTATTTCTGATTTTATTGAAGAGATCTCTAGTCTTTCCCATTCTATTGTTTTCCTCTATTTCTTTGCATTGATTACTGAGGAAGGCTTTCTTATCTCTCCTTGCTATTCTTTGGAACTCTGCATTCAAATGGGTGTATCTTTCCTTTTTTTTCCTTTGCTTTTCGCTTCTCTTCTTTTCACAGCTGTTTGTTAGGCCTCCTCAGACAACCATTTTGCCTTTTTGCATTTCTTTTTCTTGGGGATGGTCTTGATCCCTGCCTCCTGTACAATGTCACAAACCTCCATCCATAGTTCTTCAGGCACTGTGTCTATCAGATCTAATCCCTTGAATCTATTTGTCATTTCCACTGTATAATCCTAAGGGATTTGATTTAGGTCATACCTGAATGGTCTAGTGGTTTTCCCTACTTTCTTCAATTTAAGTCTGAATTTGGCAATAAGGAGCTCACACAGTTAGCTCCCAGTCTTATTTTTGCTGATTGTATACAGTGTCTCCATCTTTGGCTGCAAAGAATATAATCAGTCTGATTTCAGTGTTGGCCATCTGATGATGTCCATGTGTAGAGTCTTCTCTTGTATTGTTGGAAGAGGGTGTTTGCTATGACCAGTGCTTTCTCTTGGAAAACTCTGTTAGCCTTTGCCCTGCTTCATTCTGTACTCCAAGGCCAAATTTGCCTGTTACTCCAGGTATTTCTTGACTTGCTACTTTTGCATTCTAGATGCCTAGGGATCACAGAAAACAAAGACAGCAGTTTGAACTAACACAAAGGTCAAAGAAAAAATGTACACAGACACACAGACATATAGATAGACAGACAGACACATACACATGTCCTATAACTAACAAAAACTACAAATAACCTAATTTTAAAAATGAACAGAATTTCTACAAATAGACACTTCTCCAAAGAAGACATACAAATGGCCAACAGGAACATGAGAAGACACGTATCAGGAACTTGCAAATTAAAACCACAATGAGATATCACTTCATTCCTATTAGAACATCTATTATAAAAAACACAAGAAGTAACAAGTGTTGGTGAGGATGTGCAGAAAAGGAAACCATTGTGCACTATTGATGGGAATGTAGATTTATGCAGCCACTATGGAAGTTTGGAGATTCCTCAAAAAATCAGAGTTAGAACTATCATACAATCCATAAAGTCCATTTCTGAACATTTATCCAAAGGAAACAAGAACAGTAACTCAAAAAGATATTCTCACACTCATTTTCACTGCAGCATTGTTTACAATAGCCAAGACATAGAAGCAACCTAAATGTCCACCGATGGATGAATGGATAAAGAAAATGTGATATATCTATATCTATCTGTGTATATATAAAATATATAAATGAACCATAAGAAGGAAGAAAATTTTCCATTTGCAACATTGTGGATGGACCTCAAAGGCATTATTTTATTTGAAATGGTTTAGACAGAGGAAGAGTAATACCGCATGATCTAACTTGTATGTGGAATCTTAAAAAAAAAAAAATAGCAAAAGCACCCCAAATCAAAAAACTGAGCACATAGATACAAAAATAGAACAGTGATTGCTGAAGCAGGATGTAGGAGGTAGACAAAATGGATGAAGGTGATCAGAAGATGCAAAGTTCCAGTTAAAAGATAAATAAGCTCTGATACAGCATGGTGACTATAGTTAGTAATATAGTTAGTTGTATATTCAAAAGTTGCTAAGAGAGTTGATCTTAAACATTCTTATTGAAAGAAAAACTGTTTGTAACTATGTGTGGTGGAGGACATTGACTAGACTAATGGTGAGCATAACACAGTTGTACATACATTGAATTATTATGTTGTACATCTGCAACTAATGTAATGTTATATACCAATTATATCTCAATAGGAAAAACAAACAAACAAAAATGGAAACTATCAACTTTGGGTTACTTTGTGAATTATCCCATGTGAGTTAAACTGATGGTGTGAAAGATCATAATGAAAGCATTTTGAATTGAAGAAAACAAATTTGTTCTATAATATGCTAATGGTATCATAAAGCTGCTACTGCTGCTAAGTCACTTCAGTCGTGTCCGACCCTGTGCAACCCCATAGAAGGCAGCCCACCAGGCTCCCCCGTCCCTGGGATTTTCAAGGCAAGAACACTGGAGTGGGTTGCCATTAAAGCTAGAATGATTAAAAAATATTCTTGTGTTAAAAATAAAATTAAAAGCAATTGAGCCAAATAGATGGTGATAAAACACATTCTAAAATGGTAAAAATTATAAATCTAAACAAGATGAAAAGGCAGAGAAATACCCAATAGGTAAAGGAACATGGAAAATGCCCACCAAGTCAAACAAAAGAGGAGGAGATAGGGAATCTACCTGAAAAAGAATTTAGAATAATGATAATAAAAATGATCCAAAATCTTGAAAACATAATGGAGTTACATACAAATAGCCTGGAGACAAAGATTGAAAAGATGCAAGAAATGTTTAATAAAGATCTAGAAGAAATAAAAAAAGTCAGTTAAAAATGAATAATGCAATAAATGAGATCAAAAACACTCTGGAGAGAACCAAGAGTAGAATAACGGAGACAGAAGATAGGATAAGTGAGGTAGAAGATAAAATGGTGGAAATAAATGAAGCAGAGAGGAAAAAAGAAAAAAGAATCAAAAGAAATGAGGACAACCTCAGGGACCTCTGGGACAATGTGAAACGCCCCAATAATATTTGAATCATAGGAGTCCCAGAAGAAGAAGACAAAAAGAAAGGCCATGAGAAAATACTCGAGGAGATAATAGCTGAAAACTTCCCTAAAATGGGGAAGGAAATAGCCACCCAAGTCCAAGAAACCCAGAGAGTCCCAAACAGGATAAACCCAAGGCGGAACACCCCAAGACACATATTAATCAAATTAACAAAGATCAAACACAAAGAACAAATATTAAAAGCAGCAAGGGAGAAACAACAAATAACACACAAAGGGATTCCCATAAGGATAACTGCTGATCTATCAATAGAAACCCTCCAGACCAGAAGGGAATGGCAGGACATACTTAAAGTAATGACAGAGAATAACCTACAACCCAGATTACTGTACCCAGCAAGGATCTCATTCAGATATGAAGGAGAATTCAAAAGCTTTACAGACAAGCAAAAGCCGAGAGAATTCAGCACCACCAAACCAGCTCTTCAACAAATGCTGAAGGATCTTCTCTAGACGGGAAACACAGAAAGGTTGTATAAACGTGAACCCAAAACAACAAAGTAAATGGCAACAGGACCACACCTATCAATAATTACCTTAAATGTAAATGGGTTGAATGCCCCAACCAAAAGACAAAGACTGGCTGAATGGATACAAAAATAAGACCCCTATTTATGCTGTCTACAAGAGACCCACCTCAAAACAAGAGACACATACAGACTAAAAGTGAAGGGCTGGAAAAAAATATTTCACGCAAACGGAGACCAAAAGAAATCAGGAGTTGCAATACTCATATCAGATAAAATAGACTTTCAAATAAAGGATGTGAAAAGAGATAAAGAAGGACACTACATAATGATCAAAGGATCAATCCAAGAAGAAGATATAACAATTATAAATATATATGCACCCAACATATGAGCACCGCAATATGTAAGGCAAACGCTAACGAGTATGAAAGAGGAAATTAATAGTAACACAATAATAGTGGGAGACTTTAATACCCCACTCACAACTATGGATAGATCAACTAAACAGAAAATTAACAAGGAAACACAAACCTTAAATGACACAATGGACCAGCTAGACCTAATTGATATCTATAGGACATTTCACCCCAAAACAATCAACTTCACCTTTTTCTCAAGTGCACACGGAACCTTCTCCAGAATAGATCACATCCTGGGCCATAAATCTGGTCTTGGAAAATTCAAAAAAATTGAAATCATTCCAGTCATCTTTTCTGACCACAGTGCAGTAAGATTAGATCTCAATTATAGGAAAAAAAATGGTTAATATTTCAAACATAGGGAGGCTAAATAACACACTTCTGAATAACCAACAAATCATAGAAGAAATCAAAAAAGAAATCAAAATATGCATAGAAATGAATGAAAATGAAAATACAACCGCCCAAAACCTATGGGACACTGTAAAAGCAGTGCTAAGGGGACGGTTCATAGCATTACAGGCTTACATCAAGAAACAAGAAAAAAGCCAAAAAAACAACCTAACTCTACATCTAAAGCAATTAGAGAAGGAAGAAATGAAGAACCCCAGGGTTAGTAGAAGGAAAGAAATCTTAAAAATTAGGGCAGAAATAAATGCAAAAGAAACTAAAGAGACCACAGCAAAAATCAACAAAGCTAAAAGCTGGTTTTTTGAAAAAATAAACAAAATTGACAAGCCAAGCAAGACTCATTAAGAAACAAAGAGAGAAGAACCAAATTAACAAAATTAGAAATGAAAATGGAGAGATCACAACAGACAACAATGAAATACAAAGGATCATAAGAGACTACTACCAGCAGCTCTATGCCAATAAAATGGACAACTTGGATGAAATGGACAAATTCTTAGAAAAGTATAACTTTCCAAAACTGAACCAGGAAGAAATAGAAGATCTTAACAGAGCCATCACAAGCTAGGAAATCAAAGCTGTAGTCAGAAATCTTCCAGCAAACAAAAGCCCAGGACCGGATGGCTTCACAGCTGAATTCTACCAAAAATTTAGAGAAGAGCTAACACCTATCTTTACTCAAACTCTTCCAGAAAATTGCAGAAGAAGGTAAACTTCCAAACTCATTCTATGAGGCCACCAACACCCTAATTCCAAAACCAGACAAAGATGCCACAAAAAAAGAAAACTACAGGCCAATATCACTGATGAACATAGATGCAAAAATCCTTAATGAAATTCTAGCAAACAGAATCTAACAACATATTAAAAAAATCATACACCATGACCAAGTGGGCTTTATCCCAGGAATGCAAGGATTCTTTAATACCCACAAATAAATCAATGTAATACACCACATTAACAAATTGAAAGATAAAAACCATATGATTATCTCAATAGATGCAGAGAAAGCCTTTGACAAAATTCAACACTCATTTATGATTAAAACTCTCCAGAAAGCAGGAATAGAAGGAACATACCTCAACATAATAAAAGCTATATATGACAAACCCACAGCAAGCATCACCCTCAATGGTGAAAAATTGAAAGCATTTCCCCTGAAATCAGGAACAAGACAAGGGTGCCCACTCTCACCACTACTATTCAACATAGTGTTGGAAGTTTTGGTCACAGCAATCAGGGCAGAAAAAGAAGTAAAAGGAATCCAGATAGGAAAAGAAGAAGTGAAACTCTCTCTGTTTGCAGATGACATGATCCTCTACATAGAAAACCCTAAAGACTCTACCAGAAAATTACTAGAGCTAATCAATGAATATAGTAAAGTTGCAGGATATAAAATTAACACACAGAAATCCCTTGCATTCCTATACACTAACAATGAGAAAACAGAAAGAGAAATTAAGAAAACAATACCATTCACCATTGTAACAAAAAGAATAAAATACTTAGGAGTATATCTACCTAAAGAAACAAAAGACCTATACATAGAAAACTATAAAACACTGATGAATGAAATCAAAGAGGACACAAACAGATGGAGAAACATACCGTGTTCATGGATTGGAAGAATCAATATTGTCAAAATGGCTATACTACCCAAAGCAATCTATAGATTCAATGCAATCCCTATCAAACTACCAACAGTATTTTTCACAGAACTAGAACAAATAATTTCACAATTTGTATGGAAATACAAAAAACCTCGAATAGCCAAAGTAATCTTGAGAAAGAAGACTGGAACTGGAGAAATCAAGCTGCCTGACTTCAGGCTCTACTACAAAGCCACAGTCATCAAGACAGTATGGTACTGGCACAAAGACAGAAATATAGATCAATGGAACAGAATAGAAAGCCCAGAGATAAATACACGAACCTATGGACACCTTATCTTCGACAAAGGAGGCAAGGATACACAATAGAAAAAAGGCAACCTCTTTAACAAGTGGTTCTGGGAAAACTGGTCAACCACTTGTAAAAGAATGAAACTAGAACGCTTTCTAACACCATACACAAAAATAAACTCAAAATGGATTAAAGATCTAAATGTAAGGCCAGAAACTATAAAACTCCTAGAGGAGAACATAGGCAAAACACTCTCTGACATAAATCACAGCAGGATCCTCTCTGACCCACCTCCCAGAATATTGGAAATAAAAGCAAAAATAAACAAATGGGACCTAATGAAACTTAAAAGCTTTTGCACAACAATGGAAAATATAAGTAAGGTGAAAAGACAGCCCTCAGATTGGGAGAAAATAATAGCAAATGAAGCAACAGACAAAGGAGTAATCTCAAAAATATACAAGCAACTCCTGCAGCTCAATTCCAGAAAAATAAATGACCCAATCAAAAAATGGGCCAAAGAACTAAACAGACATTTCTCCAAGGAAGACATACAGATGGCTAACGAACACATGAAAAGATGCTCAACATCACTCATTATCAGAGAAATGCAAATCAAAACCACAATGAGGTACCATTACACACCAGTCAGGATGGCTGCTATCCAAAAGTCTACAAGCAATAAATGCTGGAGAGGGTGTGGAGAAAAGGGAACCCTCTTACACTGTTGGTGGGAATGCAAATTAGTACAGCCACTATGGAGAACAGTGTGGAGATTTCTTAAAAAGCTGGAAATAGAACTGCCATATGACCCAGCAATCCCACTTCTGGGCATACACACCGAGGAAACCAGATCTGAAAGAGACACGTGAACCCCAATGTTCATCGCAGCACTGTTTATAATAGGCAGGACATGGAAGCAACCTAGATGCCCATCAGCAGACGAATGGATGAGGAAGCTGTGGTACATATACACAATGGAATATTACTCAGCCATTAAAAAGAATTCATTTGAATCAGTTCTAATGAGATGGTGAAACTGGAGCCCATTATACAGAGTGAAGTAAGCCAGAAAGATAAAGACCATTACAGTATACTAACACATATATATGGAATTTAGAAAGATGGTAACAATAACCCTATATGCAAAACAGAAAAAGAGACTCAGATGTACAGAACAGACTTTTGGACTCTGTGGGAGATGGCGAGGGTGGGATGTTTCAAAAGAACAGCATGTATATTATCTATAGTGAAACAGATCACCAGTCCAGGTTGGATGCATGAGACAAGTGCTCGGGCCTGGTGCACTGGGAAGACCCAGAGGAACTGGGTGGAGAGGGAGGTGGGAGGGGGGATCGGGATGGGGAATACATGTATCTCCATGGCTGATTCATGTCAATGTATGACAAAACCCACTGAAATGTTGTGAAGTAACTAGCCTCCAACTAACAAAAAAAAAAAGGAAAAAAAAATGTAAAAATTATAATATATACTAAATAAACCACTACATAGAATTTAAAAAAACGAAAAGATTGATTTGAAGTCAGAGAAAACTGGCTATTTAAATGCAAAGTAAGAGTAAGGGAATGCCCTCACTTTCTAATATGTATCAAAATAACAGCCAGGTATATTTAAACTTTAAATGTTAAAAAGCAATCAAATAGTGTTAAAACAAATACAGCTAAAAAGTCATTTGATTTCTTAATGGTAAAAACTTTCCTAGCATAAAGCTGTGTAAAAAGTCAGGAATGTTAAGACTGAGAGCACTTTCATAAGAATTGAAAATGTCTATATTACAAGACACATTATAAATAAGATTAAAGAAAATAACTATAAAGAAAGGTTCTGCACAGCTAAGCTTAATGTTTAAAAAGTTAAAATCCATTAATAAATCTAGTTGATGCATCAGTATAAATGAGCAGCGAACAGCAGAAAGGAAATATAACTACCTTCTAAACTATGTGGGGAAAAGGAAGTTTCATTTCACCCTTAATCAGAGAAATGGAAATTATGGCAAATAAACTATATTCTCCTCATAAAATTAACAAAATTTAATTTTTAATAGTCAATATTAACAAAGATTCAGAGAGTTACTTGAACTCACTAGGAGTGTAATTTGGTATATCCTTTCTAAATAGCAATTTTGTATGAAGAGTCTTTAAAATGTTCCCACTTCTTACTTAGTGATTCCACTTTACAAAATATACACTCATGAAATAAGTGGGGAGCCATGTACAAAGATGAAGGTATGAAGATTTCAGTAGTAAATGTTGAAATTATTGCAAAAGTTGGAAATAACCCAAATATCCAACAACAAAGGAGGGGTTAGATAAATATTGCTCAGTCCATTTAAGTAAAAAATATACAACCATTAAGATGTTCTTGAAGAATTGTAACAGCAATGGGAAAACACCCACAATATAACTTACAGTTATAGAACTATATGATCAACACATTCTGCAGCATGATGTAAACTATATTTGAAATATTTGCAGAGAAAATAAGAAACCAAAAATATTAACAATAGTTAGAGATTGATTGCAGTTTTAATTTTGCTCTTTGCTCATCACTGAATTTTCCAAACTTTACAATAAATATGTAGCACTTTATGACTGGAAATAAACTATTTTAAGAAATACATTCCTAATGGTGGATTAGAAGAAGGAAAACCTACTGACCTAGTTCTTAGCTGTGTTGATAATTTTGAAGCTTGAATGACAATAAAAACAGCTTATAATGAGCTTCAAAAAAGAAAGATGCTCCTAGATTTTTCTTTGATCATATTAGCAGCTTGAAAATATTCCCCAAATTAAGGAATGGCCCATGGCAGTTCACCACACCAATGCAAGTCCAGATTAATTGTGCTTTGATTGTTCTTTTCCTCTTTGGTCTCACCTGATGATGTGGGTTGCTGCCATTGGTTTGCTGAGTCTGAGATAGTCTTTGAAGCTTTTGTTTGAAGGTCTCTGAGGCTGCTATTTCTACTGGTTCAGTTGTACACTCATACATTGGTACTTCAGATCTATTACACTGAATGGAGAGCCTGTTATAAGAGTAGAGTTTTCAGCCATTAAAAAGAATTCATTTGAATCAGTTCTAATGAGATGGATGAAACTGGAGCCCATTATACAGAGCGAAGTAAGCCAGAAAGATAAAGAACATTACAGTATACTAACACATATATATGGAATATAGAAAGATGGTAACGATAACCCTATATGCAAAATAGAAAAAGAGACTCAGATGTATAGAACAGACTTGTGGACTCTGGGAGAAGGCGAGGGTGGGATGTTTCAAGAGAACAGCATCGAAACATGTATATTATCTAGGGTGAAACAGATCACCAGGCCAGGTTGGGTGCATGAGACAAGTGCTTGGGCCTGGTGCACTGGGAAGACCCAGAGGGATCGGGTGGAGAGGGAGGTGGGAGGGGGGACCGGGATGGGGAATACATGTAAATCCATGGCTAATTATTTCAATGTATGACAAAAACTACTGTAATGATGTAATGTAATTAGCCTCCAACTAATAAAAAAATAAATAAATAAAAAATAAATTAAAAAAAAAAGTAGAGTTTTATGAGAGGTTGTAATAAGTTTTAATGATCAGGTGTGACATTGAGGAGAATCTTGTTAGAAAATGTTAAGTCAGTTATTCAATCTAATATAAAAAAATAACAGCAGAGTAGTTCAGGTTTTCTCTGTGCTCTCTCTCTCTTTCAACTACTTAGTTGATATGGAGCTAATTAACCAACAAGTGGAACAAAACTTCCATTCCCTTTCCTCTTGACAATCTAGAAATGAGAATGTAAAGAAGTTCAGGGATGACTACAGAAAATCTCCCAGGTCATCCTGTCCGGGTCAGATACTAGGGGTAAGTGCAGATGTGTGTTTATTACCAACATAGCTAAAAGAGCATACAGTAGAGTAGTTTAAGGTCAGGCATATTTCATTTTATACAACTGCATTTAATTTCATTCCCTCATTCAAAAACTATTTAAAGTATCTTACCATCTTGAGTTACTGCAGACAAAAAAGACTTAAAAAAAAAAAAAGAGAACTCCCTGCTCATAGAGAATTTATGTCTAATGAACAGACAGATACAATCATTTCTGACACAGTGCACTTATTTTTACAGAATGCAATGAGAGTATAAGAAAATAAGTGATTACTCTGCAGTACACTGAACTTGTGTGTTTGTTCACGGGGCCGGCACTTTCTGGTGAACAGAATATAACACACTGACATTTTAAGAACCTTTAGCTCTGCACGTTGCTGTTGTTCAGTTCTTCACTCATCTCTGACTCTGAAAGCCCATGGACTGCAACATGCCAGGCTTCCTGTCCTTCACCAACTCCTAGAGCTTGCTCAAACTCATGTCCACTGAGTCATTGATGCCATCCAACCATCTTGTGCTCTATCATCCCCCTCTCCTCCTTCCTTCAATCTTTCCCAGCATCAGGGTCTTTTCTAATGAACCAGCTCTTTGCATAAGGTGGCCAAAGTATTGCAACTTCAACTTCAGCATCAATCCTTCCAATGAATATTCAGGACTGATTTCCTTTAGGATGGACTGGTTGGATCTCCTTGCAGTCCAAGGGATGCTCAGGAGTCTTCTCCAACCCACAGCTAAAAAGTATCAATTCCTCAGCATTCAACTTTCTTTACAGTCCAATTCTCACATCCATACATGACTACTGGAAAAACCATAGCTTTGACTAGATGGACCTTTTTCAGCAAAGTAATGTCTCTGCTTTTAATATGCTGTCTAGGTTTGTCATAGTTTTTTTTTCCCAAGAAGCAAGTGTCTTTTAACTTCATAGCTGCAGTCACCATCTGCAGTGATTTTGGAGCCCAAGAAAATAAAATCTGTCACTGTTTCCATTGTTTCCCTATCTATTTGCCATGAAATGATGGGACAGGATGCCATGATCTTCATTTTTTGAATGCTGAGTTTTAAGCCAGCTTTTTCACTCTCCTCTTTCATGTTTATCAAGAGGGTCTTCAGTTCCTCTTCACTTTCTGCCATAAGGATGGTTTCATCTGCATATCTGAGGTTATGATATTTCCTCAGGCAATCTTGATTCCAGCTTGTCCTTCATCAATCCAGAATTTCACATGATGTACTCTGCATAAAGTTAAATAAGCAGGGTGACAATATACAGTCTTGATGTATAAAGCTATATACAGATGTATATAGCTCTTTCCCGATTTTGAACCAGTCTACTGTTTCATGCCTGGTCCTAACTGTTGGCTTCTTGACCTGCATACAGGTTTCTCAGGGGGCAGGTAAGGTGGTCTGTTATCATGTCTTTAAGAATTTTCCACAGTTTGTTGTGATCCACACAGTCAAAGGCCATAGCGTAGTCAATGAAGCAAAAGTAGATGTTTTTCTGGAATTTTCTTCCTTTTTCTATGATCCAATGGATATTGGCAAGTCCTAGGTTTGCACAGGGCTTACAATTCCTTTTTTTCATCTTATCTCCACAAACACTACTCTGGGAGTAGGAAGAACAAGTTATCTCTATCATCAGGTGAAAAAACCAAAGTCTTAGAAACATTCCCCAAGGCCACTCACTGGATAAGAACAAGACTTCTTTGTCTTTCTGTCCCAGGTTTAAACGTCACTAGAACAAAGCTAGTGGATGTGGTGGAATTCCAGTTGAGCTATTTCAAATCCTAAATGATGATGCTGTGAAAGTGCTGCACTCAATATGCCAGCAAATTTGGAAAACTCAGTAGTGGCCACAGGACTGGAAAAGGTCAGTTTTCATTCCAATCCCTAAGAAAGGCAATCCCAAAGAATGCTCAAACTACCGCACAATTGCACTCATTTCACATGCTAGTAAAGTAACGCTCAAAATTCTCCAAGCCAGGCCTCAGCAATATGTGAACTGAGAACTTCCAGATGTTCAAGCTGGATTTATAAAAGGCAGAGGAACCAGAGATCAAATTGCCAATATGTTCTGGATCATCAAAAAAGCAAGAGAATTCTAGAAAAACATCTATTTCTGCTTTATTGACTATGCCAAAGCCTTCGACTATGTGGATCACAATAATCTGTGGAAAATTCTGAAAGAGATGGGAATACCAGACCACCTGACCTGCCTCTTGAGAAACCTGCATGCAGGTCAGGAAGCAACAGTTAGAACTGGACATAGAACAACAGACTGGTTCCAAATAGGAAAAGGAATATGTCAAGGCTGTATATTGTCACCCTGCTTATTTAACTTGTATGCAGAGTACATCATGAGAAACGCTGGGCTGGAAGAAGCACAAGTTGGAATCAAGATTGCCGGGAGAAATATCAATAACCTCAGATATGCAGATGACACCACCATTATGGTAGAAAGTGAAGATGAACTAAAAAGCCTCTTGATGAAAGTGAAAGAGGAGAATGAAAAAGTTGGCTTAAAGCTTAACATTCAGAAAACAAAGATCATGGCATCTGGTCCCATTACCTCATGGGAAATAGATGGGGAGACAGTGGAAACAGTGGCAGACTTTATTTTTTGGGCTCCAAAATCAGTTCAGATGGTGACTGCAGCCATGAAATTAAAAGACGCTTACTCCTTGGAAGAAAAGTTATGACCAACATAGATAGCATATTAAAAAGTGGAGACATTACTTTGCCAACAAAGGTCCATCTAGCCAAGGCTATGGTTTTTCCAGTGGTCATGTATGGATGTAAGAGTTGGACTGTGAAGAAAGCTGAGTGCCGAAAAATTGATGCTTTTGAATTGTGGTGTTGGAGAAGACTCTTGAGAGTTCCTTGGACTGCAAGGAGATCCAGCCAGTCCATCTTAAAGGAGATCAGTCCTGGGTGTTTATTGGAAGGACTGATGCTGAAGCTGAAACTCCAATACTTTGATCACCTCATGTGAAGAGTTGACTCATTGGAAAAGACCCTGATGCTGGAAGGGATTGGGGGCAGGAGGAGAAGGGGACGACCGAGGATGAGATGGCTGGATGGCATCACTGACTCGATGGACATGAGTTTGAGTAAACTCTGGGAGTTTGTGATGGACAGGGAGGCCTGGCATGCTGCGATTAATGGGGTCACAAAGAGTCGGAGACGACTGAGCAACTGAACTGAACTGAACTGAACTGAATGTCTTCCAACACTGGATAATTAATTACTCCTTGTGACACTTCATACTCCATTCTAAGAGACCCATGTTATCAATCCAACCATCCATCAATTCCTCTATCATGCATCCACTCATTTTATTATTCAGCCCATCAGTATTCAGCAAATATTTATTGTGCATTTATCATACTGAGATGCTGCTGTAAATTCTGGAAATACAACTGGAAACAATGAAAGTTCCCTCCCCTGATGGAGTTTCCATTAAAGCGAAAAAAGTGAATATATAGAACATCAGATGCTGATGAAATACTTTTGAAGAGAAATACAACAAAGGAGAAAGTTTGGGAGTGTCAGAGTGGGGACAGGGGATAAAATGGTAAATAGGCAATCAGGCAGGGCCTTAAGGACGAGCTGACATCTAACTAGACCTTTTGCGAGTATTTAAGAGGTAAGGAGTCCAGCCATGCAAAGAGGTGGTCTAAGGATACCAATTCTTTAAAGTAAAGGTTTTAATTGTGAGATTGGGGGCTACGGCTTAGTCCTATGGTGAGGAGGGAGGAGCAGAACTGAAGAACAGAGGTGTGGAGGGGAGAATGGACCTGGAGAGGCTCCCAGCGTGGCTCAAACACGCAGGAGTTTTCTAAGTCATCTTACAATGTTCAGTCTTTAGCTTAAAAACAATGTGAAGCTAATGGAGGGGCTTAAGGCCTGCAGTGAGTTTGGGGGAAATGATGCGTGAGGAATACCATCTTATTTTTTTTTTTTTTTTTTTTTAAAGATCAGCCAGGCTTCTATGGCCAAAAGAAATGCAAATAAGAGCATCAATCTTGGTGTTCTAACTATGAGAATGGAGGGATCTGGAGAAGATTTCAAGTACGCAATAAATCCAGCTGACTAATTGTCAGAGTTTAGTGTTACTCTGCTAGGGAAAGGTGAAATAAATGGCTTGAGGATGACAGATGAGTTGCTACCTGATATCTTTGCTTTTATTTTTAAATTTAAATTATTTGTGCTATGTTAAAGATATACATCAAGATGATAGCCAGGACTTCCCTGATGGCCGAGTGGATAAGACTCGGCCTGCCAATGCAGGGGACATGGGTTTGATCTCTGGTCCAGGAAGATTCCATATGCTCCTGAGCAGCTAAATCCCCGTGCCACAGCGACTGGGCCGGAGCGCTACGGCCTGTGCTCCACGGCAAGAGAAGCCACCACGATGAGAGCCCCTCACACCACAACCAAGAGGAGCCCCCTCCTCACCGCAACCAGAGAAAGTCCGCCAAAGCAGCCAAGACCAAGCGCAGCCAAAGAGAAGATGAACTAGAGTTAGCCAAATTCTCTAACTTTATGAGTCCTGTGATAACCACCTGCTAGGTAAGTGTGGTACAGGTATAGGCATGGTATCTAATTTCCAAGTCAATATGTATTTTTCCTTTCAGAGAGCTATAAAAATATATGAAATTACACCAAACTATAAAGTGACAAAATGACCACACAAATAGGGTCTAGGATTGAGATGGAATATGATAGATGTCTGAAAAGTTTAGAGAATTACAGAAGAAATTAACAAATTAATATCAATTTGATTAAAGTGATCTATTTTTACACTTCTGGTAGATAAAATAAGAGTGCATGGATTATTCTGGCTGCTTTCCTCCCAAAAGTTTCATGATCATAAGCCCATGGAAATAGTGCCTCTTTCTTTATCTTCTGGAGTTTTAAATTATAAAGAAATAATGACTTCAAACTTTCAGGTCATGATGACTTTTAAAAGGTCATCTTTAGGCTGGTACTCAGGTGTGTGATGGATGATCTCAGTTACCAGGGTGATGGGTGTCCTTTGAGTAACCCTTTGAAACACAGATTAGCATTCTGAATTTTGTGGATTAACAAAATTCACAACTTTTAATGCAACTGTTTTACTTGGGTGAATTTATCTTTTTTTTTTTTACTTGGGTGAATTTATCTAAATGAAGTATTAAACATATAGGAAAATGCACATATAGGGATGTTGACTACAGAATTTTAGCGGGGGCAAAATTTGAAAAGAATCAAAATGTTAAGGGATTGCTTCTAAATTATGGCACTTCTTTATAACGATGAGAGTGAGGTCGTTGAAATGATGGAAGCTACATGCTAAGTTGCCTCAGTTTTGTATGACTCTGCGACCCTATGGACTATAGTCTACCGGACTCCTCTGTCCAAGGGGTTCTCTAGGCAAGAATACTGGAGTGGGTTGTCATTTCCTGCTTCTGGGGATCTTCCTGACCCAGGGATTGAACCCACCTCTCTTTTGTCTCCTGCATTGGCCGGCAGGTTCTTTACCACTAGCACCACTAATGACGGGACAAATGCTCTCCATTTAATGCATATGGAAAAACAGGTTCTTTACCACTAGCACCACTAATGACGGGACAAATGCTCTCCATTTAATGCATATGGAAAAAAGAATGAAAATCTGTATCCACAGCCTAATTCCTGATTTGGTAATACTGAAATGTGAACAGCATATGGTTGTGAGTGATGGAATGTGTCTTTCTTTTCCTTTTTTAAAATAAAATATTAATTCTGAATTAGGCTTTCCAAAGTAAACCAATGAAAAAGAAAGATGTTGGAGAAAGTTATTCAAATCCTCTAATATTAAAAATCTGTGTCTGTCTGAGGTCTTCAACTGGGATAACTAAATGATGGGATAGGCCACTTAAAGGTAATTTTGTCTCTTGTTCTACTTTAAAGGTTTTTTCTAGAGGGGAACAGCATCTTACCCCTTCCCCTGCTGCAGATGCCCTGGGCTGGCTGCATAACCCCAGTACCAGGCTTCGGGTTGCCACCCTGCAGGAATCCACTCACCTGGCCCGTGCATGGTTAGCCATATCCTTTGGATTCACCTTGTCCAGGAGCCATTGCCTTCTCGCAGCTTCTTTTCTCCTACAGCACCCTTGGAGCAGATTTCTGAGGGTCTTGAGGATGAGTTTTGTATTGTCCTTTGCTGACATCTGCTGGGATGGCCAACAGTACAAAGGGCATCAGATCAGCCTTAACGTGGTTTTCTTTCCTTACTTCGGTAGACTGGCCGCCATGAAAGTTTCTGAAATTATTTCACTAATTTTTATGTCCACAGAAAAATCATCTTACTTCCGTCCTACCTGAACTTCTTCACATTCTCTCTCTATTCACATACATATAATATTCATTTCCAAATTAAATACCCCCTAACTTCCACAACAACTCCTCTTCTGGAATGTGGAATTCTAAAACTAAAAGAGGATGTGAAAGAGAACTGTGTCTATGGATGCTAATTGGAGGGATTCTTTGGAAATTTATTTCCAGAAAAATGCCTATAAATTTAACTTTCCATAAAAGTTCAGTGGATTCACAGGCCACCTGAAGTCCATCCATGGACCCCACACATAAGCCAAAAGGAAACAAAGTAATGAGAAGTTTTAGAATGTTCAACTTTTGAAATCTAAAGTGTAATAACAAAATGACCACATGGTGTCAGTCTAACATCGATAAGACCTATTTTTCCCTAGGATCATATGCTAATAAACCTGAGAATCCGAGTTAATAAAGTTTAGTAAAGCAATATCCTCTGAAAATTATTTGGCAAGATTGAGGCACTTGACTTTTGTGGACCATTCATGGTAAAGAGATCATGAGGGAAAATTGTCCTCAGTAAAGGTAATTAGTCAACAGCTTTTACTATTTTGATTTTGAAAGTGAGGCCAACTGCATGGAGAAACTGATTTCTACTAAGTGATTTCTGGAAAATCTTAAATGCTCTCTGCCTTAAAAGTATCCTATTTCTCTTTGTTATTATCATGAGCTGAATTCTCTTCCTGCATATTTATAGTTTTCTTTAAAATTTTTTTGAAAGTCACCTATAAATCTAATTTTATACTGGCTCCAGCCAAAACTGAGATAGTAATCTTTCTCTTTTGTTTTTACTAAGGAAAATATACTTGAATTTTAGTGCCGAGGAAAAGACATGTTGAAAAAGAAAACTTCTCCTGAAATGCACTAGCAACTAGAGGCCTCATTGCATCTTTTTTTTCTTTTTACCAAATGAGAGTTTTTAAATTTTTAATCTGTATCCATTTCCGATGACTTTCCCTTCTTATTCCTCAGATATTTTCTTACACATAGTACTGGTCAGTGGCTTCGGATTAGACTCTGGCCCATTGTCTCCAAAAGGTTTTATTAAAATCTACAGTGTAAAGTATATGTATATTGAGAGATATTTAAGGTTGAGCTTGCCACTTCTTTAATCTTAAATATTGTAATGTATGAAAGGAGTAGAATCTGTGGTCTTCCTGATGGGAATGTTTCATTGCTATAGCTCTCACTGATAAGACTTATGAATAGCTTGGTACATTGTGTTAAATGTTACCTGGATGCAGTTCTCAACCACGGGATGAGACTTCTGGTGGGACTCGCCCTGAAGACTAGATAAGAAACACACTTGGCAGATGTCAAAGTTGAGACACTTCAGACAGCGGTATCTGCCAATTAAAGTGGAAGTGTGACTTACACCACTATTCATAGGTGAGCAAAGAAAATATTAGTCAGAAGGAGCATCCTAAGATAAATAAGAGATATCTGAGGATCTGAGCTATTGAGTGAATGTACAGTTAGATCTTCTTTTTATCATGTATTTTATTTAGTCACTTTTATAATATGACATTAAATGAATATAATTTTGTCAACAAACTATAGTAAAGAGGGCTGATTTATCCTCTCCCCCACCAAAAAATACCAAGTGTCTTTTATATGCATGGGACTGTGTGCAACAACCCTTAGGATACACTCTGAAGTTTGCGGTCACATTTTGGGTAGCTGCACAAAATGTCTGAGCAGTTTCAATGCAACTGCCAATTTAAAGAAACCTGGGAGATTTCCAAAAAGTTAGAATTCTAAATTCTCTTGAGAATTTGTGAGATGTGATGATATTGGACCTGCATTCCTGTGTGGTATTGGGGAAAATAAAATCATAGATAAAAGAATCTAAAATAAATGTGTCATTTTTGTTTTAGAAATTTGTACGTAGGAAGGAATACAGTGAAGAGCGGGAGTTCCCCATCAGCCAAGGTCCAAGTCCAAGTGAAGCCGCTCAGTTGTGTCCGACTCCTTGTGAACCCATGGACTGTAGCCTACCAGGCTCCTCCGTCCATGGGATTTTCCAGGCAAAGGTACTGGAGGGGGTTGCCATTTCCTTCTCCAACAGCCAAGATTGAGTGACAAACACAGCCAAGTTTGTTAACACATCAGCACTGCAGACTCTCTATTATGAACAGTTACAACCTTAAATCACCTATCAGAGAAGAGGAGATCTTGAGACATTTTGCTAAGGAAGGGTGTCTTTAGGCACTCAGGGAAAATGTTGTGCTTTTCAGGAGCGTTGCTGGTGAGACCACACAGTCAAGAATTAGTAAATTTCAAGGATGAATAGAATCATACCATTTGTAAAATTTCAGGGATCTATACTTTTTCCAAAAAAGCTTTTTATTTTGTATTTGGGTATAGATGATTAACAATGTTGTGACTGTTTCAGGTGGACAAGGAGTCAGACATACACATACATGTATTCATTGTCTCCCAAACTCCTCTCCCAACAAGATGCCACACAACATTGAGCAGAGTTCCCTGTGCTATACAGTAGGACCTTGTTGGTTATCCATTTTATATATAGCAGTGTGTACATGTATCTCCCAAAAGTGAAAGTCGCTCAGTTGTGTCCGACTCTTTGCGACTCCATGGACTGTAGCCTGCCAGGCTCCTCTGTTAATGGAATTCTCATTTGTATCATTTCTTTTTAGATTCTGCATGTAAGGGATGTCATACAATATTTCTCCTCTATCTAACTTACTTCACTCAGTATGACAGTCTCTAGGTACATCCAAGTTGTTGCAAATGGCATTATTTCATTCTTTTTAATGGCTGAGTAATATTCCATTATATATGGAATATATATACACACAATATTCCATTATATAAACAATATTCAATTATATTATATATACACACACACAAAATATCTTTATCCATTCCTCTGTGAATGGATGCTTAGGTTGCTTCCATGTCTTGGCTATTGTAAACAGTGTTGCAAAGTACACTGGGGTGCGTGTATCCTTTTGGACCATGTTTTTCTCCAGATATATGCTCAGGACCAGGATTGCAGGGTCATATGGTAGCTCTATTTTTAGTTTTTTATGAAACCTCCATACTGTTCTCTATAATGGTTATATCAATTTACATTCCCACCTACAGTGTAGGAGGGTTCCCTTCTCTATCTATACCTTTTTCCCGGATATTTAACTGATATTCAACTACAGTTTCTGTGACATAAAGTCGTGTCTTCCCCGTCAGTGGCAACAATGGGCGAGGGCAAAGTGGTAGCTAGTTTAGGGGTTCCTCCCTAGCCTCTTCCCCTCATTTATATACTTGTCTTGCCCCAGAAAGCATTTAAGTTATCCATTCCTGTTTCCAAAGTTACAAAAGCAAAACTATGACAAGATTCCTGTACTCTTCAAGTTTTGTATCTTGCTGCAAAGAGATGATAGGGAAACTTGAGGTATACTAACTAGCAAAATTAAGTACCGTGTGATGAAGTGCAGAGTGAGAGGCATGGAAAATAAATGCAGTAGGAAGAGAGGCGAAGACACCTGGGGATGGGATGGTCTGATTAGCTTTCATGGAAGAAGTGAGGCTCGTGCTGGGTGTAGAATGCTGGGTGGGAGATTAAGGTGAAAGAAATCCCAGGTAGAAAGAAGAGGAGGTATGAGGTAATGCAGACTGGGGTGAAGAAGGGTTTAGAGCTTGTCAGATCTATCAGACCTACAGATAACTCTGCAGAACAGAGGAATAAAAAGTTGGAATGTTCCTAAGGCCAGATGGCAGAAGGGTTTTTGACCAAAGTCATTGGAAGGCAAAGCAGGAGAATTCAAGTGCTATGAGGCCAGCTCTCACGGTCCTTGTTCACTGCTGTCCCTGACACCTAGACTCACAGTGGGGTATTAATAGAGTTTTGAAGGGCTATCACAGTAGCATAGAAAACATTTTTGAGCCCTCACTGTGCAGTTGGCAGGGGACACACATTGATGTAGTTAATCCCCATGAAAGTTCTTTAAGGGAAGGCATTTTTATTGTTACCATCATTTGAAGAAACCGATTTCTTTAAATCAGTTCTTAAAACTCAAAGACATCTTAAGCAAACACACAAAGTTACACAATGACTAGTAATGGTTTAATTAGGCTTTGAGCCCAGGGATACCATCTGAATGGAGATCCAGCTATTTTAACCCATGTAATAGACCACCAAGGGGAGACTTCCCTAGTGGTCCTGTGGCTAAGACCCCACACTCCCAATGGAAGAGGCCTGGGTTCCATCCCTGGTTGGGGAACTAGATCCCATGTGTCGCAACTATGAGATCACATGCTGCAACTAAAAGATCCTGCATGCTGAAACTAAGACCTGCTTAAACCAAGTAAGTAAACAATAAATAAACACACGTATATATAAGGGCTTCCCTTATAGCTCAGTTGGTAAAGAATCTGCCTGCAGGTGCAGGAGACCTGGGTTCGAATTCTGGGTTGGGAAGATCCCCTGAATAAGGAAACGGCAACCCACTCCAGTATACTTGCCTGGAGAATCCCATGGACAGAGGAGCCTGGTGGGCTACAGTCCATGGGGTCACACAGAGTCCGATACAACTTAGCAAACTGAACCACCAAACCACCACCAAATGTATATATAAAATAGAATACCAAGGCAGGAGACTTGATTAGAGTCACATGCCACTATTATAAGATGACCTTGAAACAGAAACTTAAGTTCATGGTTTTGAAGATACCTGGTAGGTTTTCAATGAACATTTATTGATTAAGTTAAATGAATGACTTCGTTTCTTCAAGGAGGAAAATGGGGCTAGTAAATCCTGACCTCTAGGCCTTGTAAGAGTGTGAAGTTGCGCAGTCGTGTCCAATTCTTTGTGACCCCATGGACTGTAGCCTACCAGGCTCCTCAGTCCATGGAATTTTCCAGGCTAGAATACTGGAGTGGGTTGCCATTTCTTTCTTCAGGGGATCTTCCTGACCCAGGGATTGAACCCGGGTCTCCTGCATTGCAGGGAGACATTTTACCATCTGAGCCACCAGGGAAGCCGAGGCCTTTGTAAAGTTTTACAAAGCTTTGAAGATCATTCAACATGCGTACTCAGGGAGACGTGCTATGTATAACGTGAAGTATTTTTTACTAAGATGATTTGATAAGCCATCTGTACTGGCTGCTTTACTTGGCTTTACTGTATGGTTGCAGTTGATTCCTTAGGAGAATATGGTGACCCTAACCTTGGCTTATTTCCTCCATGCTCTGAAACTACCAACAGAGGCATGAGAAAGGGTGCAGTGTGGATAATGAGCTGGTCTGTTGTTGATGCTCTTACTCACAAAGGACCACGTTATTTCCCCTAATCTCATTTCATACTTACATGGCTATTCAGGAGTGTAAGTGTGACACATCCTGCTAAAATTGGACCCTCAGCTTAGGAACAATCTCTGGTCTTTCTCTCTGACTTTAGGAGGCCAAGTCTTGCCCTCTTCCTGCTAACTCCAGATCTGCGAACACTTCTGCTCTAAGATGACTTTATGACTCTCACTGAAACTAAAAGCCTTGATGCTATAGCTGGGGTTTTCTGAGAGTCAAAACCACAGGTTTAAGGTTAGACCTGTAATGTATTCAAGCACTTTCTAACAAGCTCAGATTGTTACAGCTAAGAGAAGCCTAAGTCATTCTTTGATTCACCCATCCTTCTCTTGCTTGCAAAGAAACTGTGGTCTAGAGAAGCTCAAGGTCATGCCCAGATGACTCAGCTGTCTGCATATAGGAGAACTGTACATTGCCTTAGATTTCTAGGAGGAAAGATGGGTCACAGAGGCCTTTCTAAGAAGAAGCTTAATCTTACTCTTAGTAGGTAGGGACACAACCTAAAACTTACAGTATGGCATATTTGGCCCCTTGCTTTTGCTATTTTTTTTTTTGAGTGACCTAAGCAAGTCATTCACATTCTAAGACTCCTTGATCAAATAAAAATAATAATACATGCTTTATGTTATACATAATGATTTTGAAAAAAATACGTCAATGTTAAAGTTGTATTTTATGTAACTGCAAAAACGAATTCTGTCTCTGGCCCAGTACAGGACACAGCATAACTGTTTATGTAATGTTTGTTTATTGAGTAAATGATTATGGTATACTTATAATAAGGAAAATCATATTAATGTTTTCCCACAGCCCAATTAAAAAAAGAATTTACTTTTCATTGTAGTGTGGATATTTCTTTGGTTTAGCTTGCTTGGTTACCAACAGTTGGGGCCATTGGTTTTTTTTTGTTTCAACTTGTGTTATTTGTGAAGAGTTTCTGTGAGTGAAATTTCATTGTGTCCTCAGAATTCTCTGCAAAATCAATTCACTTCCTCAGCAAAATTAAAACCTGATTTCCAGTTCTTAGTGAGCTCAACACACCTATTTTATATCAGACTTCTTTTATGTCGCTTTTCCTGCCCCTTCTGCGCATACCCCCTCTTAAAACCAGTTTTGAGTTCCCAGGTTGTCCTAGCTCATCAGTTCCACCACATCACTAGCCCCTGTTACACCTGTGTTCATCCACCATGGTGATGGTCACCCACTTGCCTGGCCCCCACTTGCTGGCTTCCTTCTCTCCTCCCCATCTTTAATAATAACTCAAATGTTACTTCTTTATTGTTTTATTTGGAGGAAACCTACAACACCCTTTTCCTAAGATGGGATTTTGACTGTCATCTCAAAGCCATGGAAAGATCTGAATTTCCTATGTCCAAACCTAGCTTTCAAATCTGCCTTTTCCTCCAGGAAAAGAGAAGCTCTGGCATGAGCAGCTCCCATAAAACCTCATCATCTCTTCGGTTTCAAGGACTGTTTTCAGTTGTCCGCACAAGGAGGCAGCAGAGCGTCACGGTGGCAGAGCAGGGACTCTGGATTCGGGCCTCAGCCACTTGCTAACCACGTGAGCTTAAGCTTAGGTTACTTAGCTTCCCTGCTAAATAATAATAATACCGCCATTAGGCACAATAACACCATTTTTTATATGGAGTTATAACGTTTTCCACAAATGATCCATGTGAACCACACAACCTAGTATTTGTTCAACATTTAGCAAACGTAAACAAGGTCCTATAGCACAGGGAATCATAGTCAATATCTCGTGATAAACCATAATGGAAAAAAATATGTAAAAGAATGCATGTATGTATAACTGAACCACTTTACTGTACAGCAGAAGTTAACACAACCCTGTAAATCAATTAAACTTCAAAAATATTTTTAAAGAACAAAAAATGTAAACTATTGTTATTGTTATGGTTAACTACAAAATATTTAAAAGAGTTTTGGTAACAAAAGACAACATTACTTTAAGGAATAAAAATATCTAGTGGTCTGAATACGTGTCACTAGAACTTAATATTCTATCAATTATAGAAAGCAAAATAAAATATAAGCAGGATCACTCATACAGGAAATTATTATCCACCCCCACCAAATTAGCTGAGTTCTAAAAGTGTGAGTTGGACAACAAAAAGCATCTGGAGAGAAGAAGCTCCAACTCTCGATCCATCTGGAGAGTGATGGTCAGTGTAACAGTGATGAGTGACTGTACCTCAGTCCTGTGATGGGAAAGTTCCTGCAGATTCTACAGCGAACAGGGTGAGTGGCCATTTCAGTGGCTGATAGTCGGTAGCAGGTTGGGATCCATAAGAGGATGGGAGGCTCAGACTGCAACCAAGACAGGAATTTCTCTTCCTTGATTACTGGGCTCAACACCTGAAAAACAGTGGCACAGTCAAATATGTCTCCAAGCAGGACTGCAGTCTCTTGTAGATGTGTTTTCATCTTCTCTTCTGGTTCTGTTTCTGTTGACTCTGCTGAAGAAGTTTATCTCATGCAAAGGTGAATTAGGTGAATTTACCTCCTGAATTAGGTTGTCTGGGATGTGTGTGGAGTAGTAGGTCTGTGATTGAAATGGGTCAGCAGCTGCGTCTGCCCCCAGTTCCCAAGGACATGTGCGTGGCACTCACCCCTTGGAAACAGCTGCGCGTAGCACTCTCCACAGAGCGCAGGGCACGACTTTCCCCAACGACAGCTGGAATCTACAAGAGGCAAGGAACCCTGTGTCAGTGACTAAGAAATGAAGTGGGTGGCCGCTAGTCACACCTGAGCAGTGCCACTTATGGCCAAAGAGTCACACGTATTTGGTGTCTGAAGCTGGATGAACTGTTTCAATTAGGCAAACAAGACATGTGGATTTTGTGCAGTGTATGAATAGAGACAGAATGAACAAGTGGGGAGAAATGGGGCTGGGACGAGGAGAGTAAGAAGTTCTGGCAATGAGGGCAATACAGGGAGGGCTTCCATGTTTCTCTTGTGACTCCAGTTAAATTATTTAACCTTTCTTTGCCCTTGGACTGCAAGGAGATCCAACCAGTCCATCGCAAAGGAAATCAGTCCTGAATATTCATTGGAAGGACTGATGCTGAAGCTGAAACTCCAAAAGGAAATCAGTCCTGAATATTCATTGGAAGGACTGATGCTGAAGCTGAAACTCCAACCCTTTGGCTACCTGATGCGAAGGACTGATTCATTGGAAAAAACCCTGATGCTGGGAAAGATTGAAGGCAGGAGGAGAAGGGGACGACAGAGGATGAGATGGTTGCATGGCATCACCGACTCAATGGACATGAGTTTGAGTAAACTCCGGAAGTTGGTGATGGACAGGGAGGCCTGGAGTGCTGCGGTCCATGGGGTCTCAAAGAATCGGACATGACTGAGTGACTGAACTGAACTTGCCCTCTTTCACCTATGAATTACATGTAACAACAATACCATATTAAAGTTCAGGGCAGTTTTAAGGAAAACCTTTCAAACACACATCATCTCATTTTAATAAATGCCAGTTTTTGAGGCAGGGCAGTTATTATCCTTGTTTACAACAAGAAATAATTGAGATCTGATATTTTGCTCAAGGTAAAACAAACAAACAAAATAGATGCGAATTACTATACAAAGAGATCTCCCTCTAAGACTCTACTCTGCTGAGGGGTTCTCCCAAAGCTTTGTCACACCTGGAACTCATGTATTCCAATGGCTTGATTTAACACTACCTCACTCAGTGCTTTCCATCTTTCACTCAGCCACACTAAGGAGTTTAACTAAAGGACTAAGAACACCCTGTGACTGCTGAGATGGCCAGGGACTTGGCCCTGACATTAACTATATGCACAGATACATGTACCTGTCACCTCCGTTTATGCCCATTTGGTCACGTGTCCTAATTTCATGTCTGATGCCTTCTACAGCACAGATTGTCAGCAGGCATTGCTCCCAAGCTCAGAAGTAATTTCAAAGACCCCCCTGCTGAGTCCATCAACTCGAATAAACATTCTTCTAATCAGGAAAGTGGCACTTAGAACCACTTTGCTGACAATTAGCCAGGCAGAAGTCAACAAACATTTGTGTAATCGTGACAAGATGGCTTGTACTTTAAATTAATAATAACCCCATCACCAGCTGAACTAAACATGATGTGTTATTTGGCTTTTGTCTGAAAAAATAACTCATTACCCCTACTTTGGCCTGTGAATACTGATGAACTAACTGAACCACTTATTTGGATGGTATCTTGAGCTCTGGGAAAGAGGTTTAGCCTCATTTGTACAGTAAGGAAAGTGAATCAGATAGGATCCACTAGCCAGTTCTGGGATTCTGATATCAATCAAAAGAAAATTCACTTCTGTTGTGGTTTTTAACCTACATTTTTGGCTCTTAAGTGTATGCACAAAGATTTTGTGCCCATTTGACTAATTTCTTATAGATAATCTAAGGAAGAATTAAATGTGGCTAGAGGGCCTGCAGCATAGGCAGAACAGCACTTGAAATGATAATTAGGATTCTCGGGGGAGGGGGTGGGATCACACCGAGGGGCCCAGAGTCTTCTATGGGAACCCATCTCGGTGTTCTTAATGGAAGTCAATGGGATGATAATTTACTATGCAAATCTCCACCTTCCTAACAGCTTTCTCAGAAGCCTACTGATGCATGAGGGGGAGAGAGCACAACAGGAGCTGCCATTTCAGCAGCTCATTGACCTTGGTTGAGCCTAAAACAAGGGCAGATTTTTAGGACCTCTTGGGTGGGGAGCCAGCCTGGGGCCAGCTGTACTAGTGAGGAAGCGGCATAGGATTTCAGAAGGAAGATGCCCCTCCGTCCACCTTCTTTCATCACATCCACTTCACCACTTCAGTCTAACTAGACTGATTGCATAAAAGGATGGGCAGATTTTCCCAGTCTCCCCCCCAAAAAGTGGGGATTGTTGGGGCAGTAGCTTCTTAAGATATGCCTGAGAGTCAGTAGAAAACTGGTGACAGGATCCATGTGCTGGGGCAAGCACCAGAAGAGCTCTTTGAAAACTACATCTGAGGTTTGAACCTTAGAAATGAAAAAAAGATCATTGCTCCACTTAAGAAATATGAGCATCTTAAACGCTGTTTAAAATTTGCAGAATAAATTAAATACAAATTATTGCAATCGGTATGAATATAAACTCTTAATATTAAGACCAAATCAAAGCAAGGGTAGCTTTTTAAATTTTTATTATTTTGGGGAAAAGTAATTATATTTTATTTATTTAATTTTATTTTTTGGCAGCACTGCATGGCCTGCAATGCATGCCAGGCATGCAGGATATACCCGACCAGACATCAAACCCATCCCCCTTGTAGTGGAAGTGTGGAGTCTTAACCACTGGACCACCAGGGAAGTAAGATAATTTGGGTAGGTTTTTCTAAATCATATTCCTTGTCTGATAATCTTTCTCCTTATCTACCTCCCACTCTTACCGTAATAATTCCCTGTTCAGAATCCTTGGTTCTCCAGTGTACCAGAATATGCCACCCCCAAATAAACCTCCTTGGCATATGTATTATTTTGAACTAAAAGTCATTGAGAGCCAATAGAAGCAGGAAAAGCTCTAAAAATAGGACACAGGTTTTCCTTTTGTAAAGGTAACTTACATTTATATAGGAAATTTTTTTTTTTAACCAATAGTGTCTGCCTCTACCTACTAGGAAGAGGAGGACTCTTAACAACCCTTGTTAGTGGAGAAATCACAGACTTAAATGTGCATAACAAACAAACCCTACTAAACAACCCTTGTTCACCATTTATTTCCTGATCATCCTCTCATAAACTTGCCTCCCCCACCTAGAAGCCCAGAGTCCCCTTTCCTTTGTTTAGTGTAAAATAGCTTACAAGCCGGAGTTGTATCTACTCAGTGATGAGTTACTCATCACTGGGTGTTCCCATGCACCATACACATGAATAAACTTTGGTTTGTTTTTCTCTTGTTAATTCTTTTACAAGTCTGATTTACAGGGCCCCAGACACAGAACTTAAGATGGATAAGGGAAAAAGAATTTTTTTCTTCCCTACAGTTCAGAACCAGGGGGAAAAGGACAGAAAATTACTATAGTTCCACAGTGGTTTGAGGATTTTACAGGGGCTTGAAGAATAATAGAGACATCCTTAAAGCAGGGGTAAAAGATATAGAGACAGTAATCACTTGTACACAAAATAATCCAGAGCCTACATAACCCATTTGCAGAAGACCTTGCTTGGTTACGTCATTTTTTTACAATTAAGAAGCATATTTACATTAAGGAGGTTAGATTCCTTATTAATTGGATGAAAACAATGTTATATTTGCACATTCTTAAAGCATAGGAAATGATGGAAATCAACTATTGAGTACTCAGGGCTGCATTTCATCTGTGTTTTCATTAAGCACTTGTTAAAGGCCTTAGTAGGCTTCTCTGGCGGCTCATCAGTGAAGAATCTGCCTGCAATGCAGAAGCTTCAGGAGATGCAGTTTCGATCCCTGGGTCAGGAAGATCCCCTGGAGGAGGGCATGGCAACCCACTCCAAGAATCTTGTCTGGAAAATCCCATGGACAGAGGAGCCTGGTGGGCTACTGTCCACTGGATTGCAAAGAGTCAGACACGACTTAGCACAGATGCATGCACCCATGAAGACTTTAGTATCAAGCACTTTTCAAGCTATTGGAGACATAAAGATCACTGAGATATAATCACCGCCCTTGAGAAGCAGCCTAGTGGGAAAAGCGCATATCTAAGGCATGATTGCAACAAAATTTGACAAGTGCTATAACACAGTTATATACAAGGAGTTTAAGAAGTTTTCGGTGACGAGGTGACAAATATTTTGAGTAAACTTGAAAGACAAACAGTATCTGTCAAGGAAAGGAGAGGCAGTGTGTTGTAGATAGATGTACCTGCCCAAGCCAGGAGTGGAGCATGTCAGGTACAGTAAAGACCTTGATAAGCAGGAGAGACAAAGCTGGAAGGAGCATAAGGAAAAATTAACACACAGAGGAAACCACTGGATATCTTTTCATTGGGGATTATCTGAACCTATAGAGATGTGCATCACTCTCTTTGACTAGGCTACCTTATAATTTTATAGAGATTAATGTCAACTTGTTGACAACTGATCGCAATGCAAATAATTCCTATTTATGGACATGCAAATGAATTCTCTCCTGGTTGAGCGACAACTCCCACCTCTACCCAAGCCACTCTTAAGTCCACCTGCAAATTCATTACAACATTCTTAATCTATCAGTTTGTTCTTTAGTTATTTCTTTCAACTTGTTGTGACATCTTACTGGAGCCCTCTTATAGTTAATAAATAAAAAATTAAATACATTTTTATGTTTATTTACTTTTAAGTTACCCATATTTGAGTTACAAATATTTATTTGTTTGCATTCATTTTAAATTTGTATAAGTATCATTTTACCTCTTTTTGAAAATATAAGATTGGAGAAAGCTTTGCTTGTGAAACTAAGGAGTTTAGGTTTTATTCTATAGACAGAAATGGCCAGTGAGGAATTTTAGGCATTTCCATTGACATTTGGAAGAGTCACTAGCTGCTGTGTGGAGGAAGAGTTGGAGAAAGGAGAGGCTTGAGTTGGGCAAACTAGTTAGGAAATAATTGCAATAGGTCAGACTATACTCAGATATTACCAGTGGCTAGAGAAGAGAGAGGTTGCTTGGAGAACTATATCAAGATAGAATTGACACTGTAAAGAATAAGATCCTTTAATAATTAATATGACAAATATAACTGGAACACATTTACAACTCTTGAGCATTAGAGGTTTACCTGTTGTAGATCTGTTAGTAGGTTTCTCAAAACCCTTTGAGTCATGCGTGCCCCCAAATCATGGCCTCCCCTGTTATTTTCTGCATAGAGCTGAAAAAGAGCTAGACATATAAGGGAGAAGAGAAACCTTTAATTGAATACTTGCCATGTATCTTTGAAGAGTATGTGCTTTGAATCCTAAACACTTAATTTGTGGGTCTAAAGGGGGAAAGAGGGGTAAGTTATAATTCTTGATTATTCGCTTGCTATTTTGAAGGCTTCCCAAACTAAATAACTTGAAAAGTAGTGAAGATCCACACACATTTCTAATTTTTGATAATTGAGCACATCGATGGCAAAGACCACGAGTTTGGTGAATGGTGATGGGAATAGGGACTGCTTTAAGAGAATAAGAACTACTGATGTCTGAATAATCTCTATATAAATAAATATCAAGGATAACCAAATTCTGAATAGTTAGAACACACAGATCAACATTTTGGAAAATTCTGAGTTTTGCTGGGTACATGCTGAACCAGAGCCGTGTGGCAGTGGGGATACAGGAGTGAGTGAAGACGGTCATGTGTTGGAGAGATCTGCTGGTCACCACACTTCAGATACTCTAAACTCCTACTTATGTTACCTCTGTATTTTGTAAGAGGGCTGTCCCCTGAGAGGGTGATCAGAGCGGCGGCTGCAGGTGCAAGCTTGAGAAAACCCGTTCCTGTGCTGCATGGCAACAACAACAACAGAAAAACAACAGGCAAGAATAGGAAAGGCAGGGTTATTCTTCTAAAAACCATGACTATGAACGAACATTCCTGACATCATGTTACAAGTTTGCGCTCTTCATGGTCTGTTTTCTTATGTCTAGAATTTGACAGGACTAAGAATTGGATAGAAATATTTCATCCTTCATTATTTATCCATTCACGTGTTCAACAAAGGTTTATTGGGTGTTTTCTCGGTACAAAGCACTAGCCTAGGTGCTGGGGACCCAGGGGTGCACCCTCTCTTCCTGGACCAGGTGGTCTCAATTTCTTTAGGGTTCACGGGCCCAGAAAACAAACAAGAGAGACAAGGACCAAAGGGCAGGCAGAATAAGCAAACCTTTATGTTAAAAAAATCTGCCTCTTCTCAGGTCACTACCTAGAGCCTCATCAGCCTGTGCCCATCAGCTATGCAGTTGCGAAAGCTACAGAACAATGTAAGGCAGGTGGGTTGTTAGATGTAGGCATTGAATATAGAAAGGACAGCCAAAAGCTTAATGCCTGAAATCAAGAAAAAAAAAAGTCACTTGCGGACATACTTATATATTATTTGCATGACAAAAAATAAACAATAAACTAGTAAGGAATTTGCCAAATGGTTAAACTGTCCTTGTCTCTAGGATGCAGGCTTTGGGGGTGATATTGCTTCTTCCTTACTCTTTTCTGCACCTTCCAAATGTTTTATATTCACTGCGAGTTTTTAAAAGTCCATTCTACAAGATGAAGCCAACTGGGTCAAGACCACATAGATAAACAGAGCTGAAGTGGAGCAAAAAAGTGATAAACTCGGGTTCAGTGAAACACACATACACTCACACACACACATCACTTACTCCAGAGCATGCATAATCAAGTCTTTGACAAGGTGGAAATGTTTATGTACCTTCCCTCTCCAAGTCATATGTCAAAATCCTAGCTCCCAGTGAGAGACTATTTAGAGGTAGGATTTGGGGAGATGACTAGGTCACAAAGGTGGAACTCTCATGAACTAGATTTCTGTTACTATAAAAGAGACCCCAGAAAGCTCTTTCATTCTCTTCCACCACGTGAAGATACAGCCAGAAGATAGACCTCTGAGTGGCTGCAAGTGGTTTCTCACCAGACCCAAGTGTCTGCAGCTGCCTTTGATATTAGACTTCCTAGCCTCCAGAACTGTGAGAAACAGATGTCTGTTAAGTCACCTGGTCCATGATAGTTTTGTATAGCAACCCAAACAGACTAAGACAAGAGGTTAGCCATTTATGCACAAGTTATTCAACCTTATCCCACAAACAGAAACTGATAAATGTTTATAAAGAAATAAACAAATAAGTAAATTACTGGGGACTCATGCTGGGAAAGATTGAAGGGAAGAGAAGGGAGGGAAAGAGGATGAGACGCTTGGATGGCATCACTGACTCAATGGACATCAGTTCAAGCAAGTTCCAGGAGATAATGAAGGACAGGGAAGCTTGGCATGCTGCAGTTCATGAGGTTGCAAAGTGTCAGACACGACTTAGCAACTGAGCAAGAAAAAGTGTAATTTTTAGAATCTATAGATGTAATTGCCCTAGAAAAAGGTGTGCATGCTTCTCTAGAGTGGAAATGCAGTTTGTATGAAAATGTGGATTTTCCTCCTTATTGCTTTGCATGAGTCATTTATGTTAGTGAGGTTGTTAAGCATGTACTTCTTTGTTCCCCTTCTGAATGAGTAATACATTTGAGGAAAACAAACAAAGAAGCTTTCTTAGACCTCAAACCCTGAGCAAATATTAGACATCCTCAGCTGGTCAGTGACCAGGGGCAACTGCACACCCCCTGTTAGGTCACAGCTTGATCTCTTCACCCTCACCTGTCATACATCGTAGTGAGAAGGCTCAGAGTGAGTTCCGAAGCCCTGGGGCACACCTGTCCTGGTTTTTCCACTCTGACTTTCTGGAACATCTCCTGCAGAGCCTGAAAAAGCTGCTGCAGAGAGAGGCTGCTTTCTCCTGCCTCCCAGAGACTCTGACGTAGTAGGGCATGCTGAATCAGAGAACTGCCAATCAAGTCCACTGCAGGAAGCAAAGGAAACACTGCATCATCTGTGATGGGAACAAAAGGCTTCAAAAAAAGTAAACATCATCTAGTCTATAAGACAGTTTTTTTATGGCAGCTATTTTTAAGGGAGTTACATATGACCACAATTTGGACACGGTGTATTAATCGCTTAGTCCTGTCCGACTCTTTGTGACCCCATGGACAAAGCCTGCCACACTCCTCTCTCCATGGGATTCTCCAGGCAAGAATACTGGAATGCGTCTCCTTCTCCAGGGGATCTTCTCGACCTCAAACCTGGGTTTTCTACATTGCAGGCAGATTCTTCACCATCTGAGCCACCATCTTGTACATAATTAAGGCATTCCTATGCTGACAGTTGATTTGATTTTGGAAAAGTGCGTTTGTTAGTGAAGGAAAGTTAGAACATTATTCCCAGTATAACCTCTAAGATGTGACTTTAAAGTAGGAAATTAAAAGGTAAAGAAGTGAAAAGCTTGAAAACAGCTTTCTGAGGAAATTAGAATACTGGTGATAAGTTGGGAAAAGCATTTTTTATACTCTTTATTAAGTGGATTGAGAAAATTCACCTTTCATGTTTACATAACTTTTTTTCTTGGTGCATAGCCTAGCTCGAGAAGGAATATTGTATGTTAAAACACACTTGCATTACTTAAAAAACCCAGTGATCTTTATAAGAGAACAGTTGCTGAATTATCACTCTTTAGATCTCACTCTTGCCTTAGTAATATTTATTTTTTTTGATCTTGGTCCCGTCAGTATCACTATCCTGGAAGGCACTTAATAAAACCAAGGTTGCTTACAAACAATAATGGTTTATTTCTTACATATTTTTTTTTATCACATTCTCCTAAAAATGTTACAAGGCAATGAAGATAAGGGAGAATGAAATAGAACCAACCCTATGGTTTCTTGCAGATGGAGAATGACAGACAAAATGAATAAACACCTACTCGTGCCATCTGAGAGATGGGGATGTCAGTGGCACCAAGAGCTGCTGGCATTTAAAATGCTTCAGCTTGTGCAGTGATAAAACCCCGCGTTTCTGTCTACTTCGTAAATCAATCTCACAGATGAGAAATCTAGCAAGTATAATAAAATTTTTTATTTGTTCTCTGATACCGCTTTTAAGGGGAGAGTCTATGGAAGTGAGGGGTAGGTTTGGGGATGTGACTTTAATAAAAACCTGGCTGCAGGTGGTGGAGGCTGCAAACTCTTTTATCATTATTCAATCGCAAAACCTATCACCTCAGCCTGGCTTGCGGTACACAGGAGGCTGTGTCTTCTGCAGAGAATTCTATACTACAGCAAAACAGATAATAGTGGTGTCCATTCATCTCACCACCAGATTTGGTCAGCAACGCTCCCTAGCTCCCCAGATCCTGCCACCTGGAGCTCACGATATACTTTATCTTGGTGTCTGGGACTTTTCTTTTTGTTTTCTAATTTTGTGTGGCTATCTTCTATAGGTAGAAGCTTCCAACTTCTTCCTGTGTGCACTGTTGCTATTTCCCATGAGTATTATTTATATTCACTGTTTCTGATGCCAGGTGTAATAAAAAGTTGAAAAAGGTACACCCTCAAATTACACTGCATCAATTACAGGCATTAATGATGGAGGCTCGTATAACATTGGCTGCTAAATTTCTTTACTAGGAGACATTCTCCAGGAAAACAGCATAATTGAGGGTGAATTTCTTTTTGAGCGTATTCTGTCTTTTTGTGAATTTCTGGAATTAGTGATTTATCTATATCCATGAATAAAAAAATTTTAGGCCAAGAATTCCTTCTTCAAAGGGATTCTTTCACAGAAGTGCAGTATGAAAGATAGAGAAAAACAGAATTGTTCTGGTGCAGGAACAACTTTTGGGTTGTCGTTTGGGTTTTCTTGGCTTGCCTGTACTTCCTTTTCCTGCTTTGCTGACCCTTTCTTATCCTACTTCACACCCTTGTCCACTCTGAAACAATTTAGAAACCACTAGTCTATAAACCTATTACGCAGAAAGTAATATATAAAAAATTTCAACCTTTATATATACATGTATATATATGTAAAAAAATTTCATTTAGATCTGCTGTAATAAATGTCATAAATCATTTCACATGAAGTGATTTTTAAATGCAATATAAAACTTATTAGAAATCAACACTTTAGATATGCTGAATGCCTGTTTTTCATAGTCAGGACCCAAGTCATTTTGTTTTGGAGAATTCTTACAGGATAAACATTTTACTATATTTTACCATGTTTTACCAAGTTGTAACCATATAGGAGAAGAAATGGTGGCATTCAATCAGATAAAATTTGATGCAAAAGAGCAGTTCAGAAAATTCTCAAGAAAATTTTAAACTTTATGGCCTGAGGACTATTCCTCCAAATTTACTTTTGCAGGTTCAGAAAGAGATAGGAGGAACAGCTTAAAAATGCAAATTTTAAGTGGTAGGAGGAATTTAGAAATGTTTATATTTGAATCTACAAGTTAAACTAACTTATTTTGTGATTTTATTTTGTATCAATAATGGTATCCTGAAAAATAAACAACAACAAAAAAATTCCAGAAACAAGTAGGAAAAATTTTTTTAAGAATTAAAATTCTCATCCACAAACAATTATCAAAGCTGCATGTAGTCTGAATACACAGGAGTATCTTACCCACTTCATCTTCTCTGTTACAAGTGGGGTACATGCACAGGTCCAACCTTCTGGATTCAGCACTCACTCACATGGGGGAGTTTTCGGTTCTTTGTGCATTTTACTTTATGTATCAGGGTCAGATTATTTCAATGTTTCAAGAAGGCCTGTACTTACATTGACACAGGGTTTGCAGTGATCGTAATTTGAAGGCTGTTCTATAAGTGGAATTCTCAATACTATTAAGGGCATCTGTAAAGAAAACATGAAATATCATAGATAAAGGACTCTCCCATTAGATAAATCTTATAAGGAAATTCTAGCAAGCATGTTACGCTGCTTCGTCACTAAGTCATATCTGACTCTTTGTGGACTGTACCCCTGCCCCCCAAGCTCCTCTGTTCATGGGATTTCCCAGGCAAGAATACTGGAGTGGGTTGCCATTTTCTTCTCCAGGGGATCTTCCCTGCCCAGGAATTGAACTCATATCTCCTGCATTGGAAGGTAGATTCTTTACCACTGAGCCACCTGGAAAGGCAAGAGAGCATGTAGCCCTACTTTATTTTGCAGGTTAGGAAAACAAGGTCTATCACTGTTTCCTAGTACTAGTACTAAGTCGCTTCAGTCATGTATGACTCTTTGCAGCCCTGCGGACTGTAGCCCACCAGGCTCCTCTGTCCATGGGATTCTCCAGGTAAGAATACTGGAGTGGGTTGCCATGCCCTCCTCCAGGGGATCTTCCCCACCCAGAGACTGAACTCGTGTCTCCTGCATTGCAGGCAGATTCTTTAGCACTGAGCCGTCAGGGAAGCCTGTTGCTCTTTCCTACCTGGGAGCAAATAATAATGTACTACAGTATCCTTGAATTCTCTGGTGGTCCAGTGGTTATGACTCTGTGCTTTCACTGCCGAGGGCCCAGGTTTGATTCCAGGTCAGGGAACTAAGATCCCATAAGTTATGAAAGAAAAGAAAGAAAGTGAAGTTGCTTAGTTGTGTTTGACTCTTTGCAACCCCGTGGACAGTAGTGCACCAGGTTCCTCCATCCATGGAATTTTCCAGGCAAGAGTACTGGAGTGGGTTGCCATTTCCTTCTCCAAAAAGTTATGAGGTGTGGGCCCCCCCCCCCCCAAAAAAAAAAGGTTTCCGGGTGGTGCTAGTGGTAAAGAACCCTCCCGCCAACGCAGGAGAAATAAAAGACATGGATTCAATCCCTTGGTCAGAAGACCCCCTGGAGAAAGAGTAATCATGGGCTTTCATGGGTCACCACCACCATTTCTACCGGCATCATCTAAAATGATAGCAAACACCTGTAACATGGCAACCCACTCCAGTATGCTTGCCTGGGAAATCCCAAGGACAGAGGAGCCTGGTGAGCTATATGGTCCATAGGTTCAATTTAGCAACTTAAACAGCAACACTACCCTAGGCTGCAGACGGCACTAGAGATCATCCTCATAGTGCCCTACGTTAAGTAAGCAGTCCCCCAACGAGGAGGACTTCTCTGTGAAGATATCCGCTTTTTATATAAAAACAAAATGACCTTGTGAAACAAAACAATAAGACAAAAACTATCTGTAGAATATAAATTGTTAACATATTCAACTCATATGTACACACTTATTTATGCATCTATGAAAATTACTCAAAACCTATCCATCCATTCATTTAGCATATTTTTTTTGAGTTCTTGCTATATGACCCTGGCAGAAGTCCAGGCTCTTGAACATAGCAGTTAACAGATGAAAATTCTTGCCACAAGGAGCTTAATTTCTAGTGGCATTCATCAAAATTGTTAAGAGTGTGTATCTATGAGCGCTAGAATTCTTGGTTATTTTCTTCCTACTTGTCAATATTACCTAAATTTTTGGTGAAGAGCACATGTTACTTTTATAATCAGAAAAGAATTATTAATATACCTTCTTTTAACACCACCAATATCACTACAATAGTGGCTAGCATTTCTGAGCACTTACCAGGCACTGAGTGTGTATTCACCCCTTTCACAGTGTGGAGAAGAGAAAGTGCTGGAGCCATATCTAGGTCCATTCTTTCCTTTTTTCTTTGGGGAAACTAGTTTACTTTGATCTTCAGTGTATTCATCAGATTAGCAGGGATCACATTACTCTCCTCCTAGGGTATTCACATGATTTAAAAAAGAAAATACAGTTAATTATCTCTCTTACTTCTGCTGAGGACCTATAATTTAATTTGTTTCACTGATCTTTCAAGTTTGATTTTTGTTTAAGAGACATATAACAACCTCAAAATAGAACTTTTGATTGGTTGAGACTGAAATGACTAGTCTTCATTTCTAGAAAAAGGAAAATCTAAAAGAATGCCACTGACCACTGAATTCACATTATCTAGACTTAAAATTCTCAAATTTAGAATAAATAAATAAATAACCTACATAAACATGAAAAAAAGTTCTAGTTTAACCATTTAAACTGATTTTGTGACACACAAATGGGTTGCAAGTCACACTTGGATGTTACAGGTGTTTGCTATCATTTTAGATGATGCTGGTAGAAATGGTGGTGGCGACCCATGAAAGCCCATGATTATTCTTTCTCTGACTCAGCACTCCCACACTGCCACAGCTGACCTCTCTCCCAGCCTGTGGCCTTCTCATATTTTTTGCCTTATGTTTATTTCTCTCTAATGGCCAATCTTTGATGGGATCTTCTTGCTTGAATCATCTGTGTCTTCAAAGGAATACATGATATATATTTGTTTAATGAATGTCTGAAGGAATAGCTGTAGAAAAAAACACAATAAATTTAGAAAGAATCCCTCAAGTTTCTACTATGTGTGAAAGCTTACTTATAGAGACATCTGCAGTTAAGTCAACATAAAATAGCTATTCATATTTGTTTATTTATTCATTAATTCGTCCCCCTCTCGTGTACACAAAACACCCAAGATCTGAGTGACTATGAGGTCCTAGGTATTATGCTGGGTACTGAGGGCATTACAGAAAAACAGGAGTTCCCAATGTCAAGGGAGAAACAAAATATGTAGGTTTATAACAGGGTTATAACAGAAGATGAAAAAAGTGAACATCGACATTTTAGGAATCAGTGAACTAAAATGGACTGAAATGAGTGAATTTAACTCAGATGACCATTATATCTACTACCGTGGGCAAGAAACCCTTAGAAGAAATGGAGTAGCCATTATAGTCAATAGGAGAGTCTGAAATGCAGTACTTGGGTGCAACCTAAAAAACCAAAGAATGATCTCTGTTCGTTTTCAAGGCAAACCATTCAATATCACAGTAATCCAAGTCTATGCCCCAACCAGTAATGCTGAAAAAGCTGAAGCTGTACCGTTCTGTGAAGACCTACAAGACCTTTAGAACTAACACCCTAAAAAGATGTCCTTTTCATTACAGGTGACTGGAATGCAAAAGTAGGAAGTCAAGAAATACCTGGAGTAACAGGCAAATTTGGCCTTGGAGTACAGAATGAAGCAGGGCAAAGGCTAACAGAGTTTCGCCAGGAGAACGCACTGGTCATAGCAAACACCCTCTTCCAACAACACAAGAGAAGACTCTACACATGGACATCACCAGATGGTCAACACCGAAATCAGGTTGATTATATTCTTTGCAGCCAAAGATGGAGACGCTCTATACAGTCAGCAAAAACAAGACCAGGAGCTGACTGTGGCTCAGATCATGAACTCCTTATTGCCAAATTCAGACTTAAATTGAAGAAAGTAGGGAAAACCACTAGACCATTCAGGTATGACCTAAATTAAATCCCTTATGATTATACAGTGGGAGTGACAAATAGATTCAAGGGATTAGATCTGATAAACAGAGTGCCTGAAGAACTATGGATAGAGGTTCATGACATTGTACAGGAGGCAGTGATCAAGACCATCCCCAAGAAAAAGAAATGCAAAAAGGAAAAATGGTTGTCTGAGGAGGCCTTACAAATAGCTGAGGAAACAAGAGAAGTTAAAGGCAAAGGAGAAAAGGAAAGATATACCCATCTGAATGCAGAGTTCCAAAGAACAGCAAGGAGAGATTTAAAAAAGCCTTCCTCAGTGATCAATGCAAAGAAATAGAGGAAAACAATAGAATGGGAAATACTAGAGATCTCTTCAAGAAAATTAGAGATACCAAGGGAACATTTCACGCAAAGATGGGTTCTATAAAGCACAGAAATGGTATGCACCTAACAGAAGCAGAAGACATTAAGAAGAGGTGGCAAAAATACACAGAAGAACTATACAAAAAAGATCTTCATGACCCAGATAATGACGATGGTGCAATCATTCACCTAGAGTCAGACATCCTAGAATGCGAAGTCAAGTGGACCTCAGGAAGCATCACTATGAACAAAGCTAGTGGAAGTGATGGAATTCCAGTTGAGCTATTTCAAATCCTAAAAGATGATGCTGTTAAAATGCTGCACTCAATATGCCAGCAAATTTGGAAAATTCAGCTGTGGCCACAGGACTGGAAAAGGTCAGTTTTCATTCCAATGCCAAAGAAAGGCAATGACAAAGTTCAATTTACTGCACAATTGCACTCATCTCACACGTTTGTAAAATAATGCTCAAAATTCTCCAAGCCAGGCTTCAACAGTACGTGGACTGTGGAATTCCAGATGTTCAAGATAGATTTAGAAAAGGCAGAGGAACCAGAGATCAAATTGCCAACATCCGTCGGATCATAGAAAAAGCAAGAGAGTTCCAGAAAAACATCTATTTCTGCTTTATTGATTACGCCAAAGCCTTTGACTGTGTGGATCACAATACACCGTGGAAAATTCTCAAACTGATGGGAATACTAGACCACCTGACCTGCCTCCTGAGAAATCTGTATGCAGGTCAAGAAGGAACAGTTAGAACTGGACATGGAACAACAGTCAGCAAAACAGACTGATTCCAAATTGGGAAAGGAGTACGTCAAGACTGTATATTGTTATCTTACTTTTTAAACTTATATGCAGAGTACATCATGCAAAATGCTGGGCTGGATGAAGCACAAGCTGGAATCAAAATTGCTGGGAGAAATATCAGTAACCTCAGATATGCAGATGACACCACCCTTATGGAAGAAAGTAGAAGAACTAAAGAGCCTCTTGATGAAAGTGAAAGAGGTCAGTGAAAAAGTTGACTTAAAACCCAACATTCAGAAAACTAAGATCATGGCATCCAGTCCCATCACTTCATGACAAATAGATGGGGAAACAATGAAAACAGTGACAGACTTTATTTTTTGGTCTGCAGATGGTGACTGCAGCCATGAAATTAAAAGACTCTTGCTCCTTGGAAGAAAAGCTATGACCAACCTAGATGACATATTAAAAAGCAGAGATATTACTTTGCCAACAAAGGTCCATCTAGTCAAAGCTATGGTTTTTCCAGTAGTCATGCATGGATGTGAGAGTCGGACTATAAAGAAAGCTAAGTTCCAAAGAATTAATGCTTTCGAACTGTGGTGTTAGAGAAGACTCTTGAGAGTCCCTTGGAGCTCCAACCAGTCCATCCTAAAGGAAATCAGTCCTGAATATTCATTTGAGGGACTGATGCTGAAGCTGAGGCTCCAATATTTTGACTACCTAATGTGAAGAACAGACTCATTTGAAGAGACCCTGATGCTGGGAAAGATTGATGGCAATAGGAGAAGGGGACAATAGAGGATGAGATGGTTGGATGGCATCACCAACTCGATGGACATGAGTTTGGGCATGCTCTGGTAGTTGGTGATGGACAGGGAAGCCTGGCATGCTACAGTCCATGGGGTCGCAAAGAATCGGACACAACTGAACTGAACTGATAATAGGGCTAAACACATAGGAATGCAGACAGATGATTTCTCAGGGGAGATGAAGTGAGAGCTGACTCTTGAAGGAGAAGGGAATCTTCAGGGCATTAAGTCAGGTGAAGGGTTTGGGAGAATGGCATTTCCCAGGTCTAGGAAGAGCTGGTGCAAAGGCACAGGTGTATGGGGACCAAGGAGATCAGTCTGGCTGATCAGAGAGCTGGGGAAGGGAGGGCATGGGGTAGGTTGGTATGAGTTCGTTAAAGAGCTTGCAGTTTTCTTGCAAGCGTGGAATTGATTGATGTTGTTGTTATTTAGTCATTAAGTCGTGTGTCCCTGTGGACTGTAGCCTGACCAGGCTCCTCTGTCCATGGAATTTCCCAGGCAAGAACAATGGAGTGGGTTGCCATTTCCTTCTCCAGGGGATCTTCCCGGCCCAGGGATCAAACCCACATCTCCTGCATTGGCAGGTAGATTCTTTACCACTGAGCCACCAAGGAAGTCCTCCTGGGGATTGATAGAAACTTTATAAAGCTCAATCCATCAGTTGTGAAGAATGGATTACTGGTGAAATTAGAAATAAGAATTTATTTCAATTACTCAGGTCCAGATGATAGGATTGATCATGATTCAGCCACAAGGAAAATTTAATGAATTTCAAAAGTAGCAGAAATATTACAGAACTAGAGAAATGACACGTTCTCTGGCCCACCATGCAATAAAACTAGAAATAATCAATGAAAAGATTTTTTTTTAAAGTTGTCATTGTGAAACATATTTTAAAGTTTTTCTAAATGTCATGAGGTCAATTTAGAAATCAAAGTTGAAAGTAAGCACTATTTAGGGGCTAAAAAGATGAAAAAAGAATGACTCTCAATACTATAAGTACCTAAGCTGCAAAACCATAATAGTAATAGAATGGGGGGGGGGGACAGGAACTGGCTTTTTTGGTAAGAAAAGTAAACTAAGCAAATAATTGACAAGAATAGAGAAGGAAAAAATATAAAATATTAGAAATGAGAAAATATTTATATTTACAGATACAGATAATATTTTAAAATGGAAAAATGCTCTGTATAATTTTATACCAACAAATTTGAAAACATATATGTAATAGAAAATAGACATCATCAAAATTCACTAAAAATAGTTGAAAGATTAGTTACTATAGAAGATTTTTAACAAGGAGAAACAGTCTTCAAAAATAAACAACCATAAGAAGAGATGGTTTTCCAGGCAAATTCCTTTAAACTTTCAAGGGATTGGGGAGTTACTTTTACTCAACTCTTCTAAAAGCTGGAAACACTGAGAAAACTCCCCAGTTTATTTTAGGAAACTGGCATAACTGTAATACAAATATCTGATAAAGATTTATTGAAAAAATTATAACTGAAAAAAATTTAACTGAGTTAAATTCTGAGCTGAAGCTTTGAAGGAAATTGGTGTAACTGGCCAAGGAAAATTGTCTAATATGGAATTGTTCCAGTATCAACTCAAAAGTCTAATGTATCATCTAAATGTCCCCTAAATCAGATATATAAAAAATAAACATATCTTATATAAGATGAAAGCAAAGATAAACATATCAAACATTTTCAAGAACATATTAAAAATTATGTTCCAGTATATAGAAAGATTTATTTTAGGAATTTAAAATTTGTTCAACAGTTGGTTTATATATTAAAAGAAGGAAAAAAACTATTGTATCAGTGAATTCTCAGAATATGTTGGTTAAAGCCACTCTGATTTTTAAAAACTGATCTTGGTACATGATACATGGTACATGATCTCAGAAGAGAAGGAAACATACTTAAAATGTCAGAAATAAAAGGCAAATTTTAATAAATGTGGTAGACAAAAGATACCCCAGTTCAACTAGGAGAAAAATCAGCCCCACCGCCCATGTCACCACTACGAGCCTGTACTAGTCTGAAGCAGAGGGACAAACCTCAGGGCATCAGGGCCACCTCTGTGCCCTCCACACTGTGCCAGACAGTGCAGAATCTCTTGGATAGATCTTGAAGGACAGCCCTCCAGAATGTCAGTATCAGTCCATTGGAGCTGGTACATAATAACATAGCAGGAATTTATTTGCTGTCCCTGTTTCGGAATTCTAATCTACAGAAACATAAAAATAAGAGTTATGAATTTTGGGAAGGAAGAGATTTATGGATGATCTCTATTTAGATAATTAATGATGATCATCTGCAAGTTGGTTGGATTTTGGACAATTGCTTGAGAATCAATAATTCATTTTATATCAGTGATTTTCAAATTTATCTTGCCTCAGATTGCTGGTCTTACCCCCAGAGTCTGGAGGGGGTCTGGGAATTGCATTTCTAATCTTAGGCGACGCTTGTGCTTTCAGTCCTGGAACTATACTTTGAGGACCATTGTTTTAAACTAACAATAATTATAACAGGTAATTTTAACATCTAAAAAAAGTCTAAAGTACATGAAACAATGTACAAGACCTTATAAAGTTTTATTGAAGGACATTAAAGATAATATGACTACATGGAGACATCTATTTCCTCCAATCCTGGATATTCCTGGATAGGAATGTTCAATATCATAAAAATGTGAACTCTACTCCAAATGAATCTATAAATTTAAACTAATGTAGTGGTTGGCGGTTTAGTACCTGTATTGTGTTCAACTCTTATGACCTCAAGGGCTGTGGCCCCCCAGGTTCCTCAGTCCATGGCATTTCCCAGGCAAAAATACTGGAGTGGGTTGCTATTTCCTTCTCCAGGGGTTTCATCCAACTCAGGGATGGAACCCAGATCTCCTGCATTGCAGGCAGTCTCTTACACTTCAGGTAGATTCTTTACTGACTGAGTCACCCGGGAAGCCCCGAATTTAAGGCAATTCCAACCCCAGTTTCAGCTATCATTTGGAACTTGACAAAACAATATAAAATTAATCTGTAAGAATAAATGCAATGTGTGTTTATTTCAGGGAAAGATAGGGTAATGGAATAGGAAAGAATCAGAAACTGACCTATGTATACAAAGGGTTTTAGCATATGATAAATATGATATTTTAACTCTATGAGAATCAACAACTTCCCTTTATATTGGTGGTTTATATCAGTGGTTTATACCAATGAGGAAATGATAGTTTATTTAATAATAATTTTGAGACCATCGGATGTATAACTCTTTCAAAAAACAGGATATAGGTACCACAGTTCAGATCATAAACAAAAATAACACCAGAATGTACTACAGAGTTAAACATGAATTTGTAAAACTCTCTATCAAACTTTATTTATCTGGGGACAGGAGTACATTATGGGAAGGGTTTAATTTTTTACTTTCTGTAACATGATAGGGATCTGAATGGAGCTAGCGAGAGAAAATTGCAGGGAAATATGAGGCATAATTTGCTAGTGAAATTGACAGGGATTGATGGCTGATTGATTGTGGGAGGGAGATCAAGTGTAGGAAATAATGGGGGAGGAAAAAGTTTGCACATAGAGGTGGAAGGGAGATTCATTTTTTAACCTCTGAGTTTGAGGTTTCTATAGGTCAGCTGAATGGAGATGTCTAGTAGGCAGTTGGAACCCCCTCTCAGACACTTGGGAATCCAGGAATGTGGAACCTGGACTTGGCCCCTGAGGCCTGGGCTTGGAATGCAGGGCATGGTCCTTGGACTGCAGAGCCTGGAACTAAGGTGATCTGAGAGACCAGGTATACATGTCGGTCGAGGTGTCTTTCTGAGAAGGCTTAGAGATCAAGCAGAGGCCAGGTTAAAGGTAACAGGTCAGAAACTGGGAATGCTGGACTACAGCCAGAAGGTTTCACACGGTGGGGAAAATAAGAAGCTTAAAGAGATTTCCTAGCATCATGAGTAGCCATGAGAACCTTTTGGAATATTGCTGTCCAATAGGAGAAATACAATATGTGTCAAATATGCCAGCTTAAGTTTTTAGCAGCTACATTTTAAGATGAAACAGGTGAGATTAATTTTAATGTATTTCATTTAATCTAATCTTTGCTCAGTGGGTAAAGAATCTGCCTGCAATGCAGGAGATTCAGTTTTGATCCCTGGGTCAGAAATATCCCCTGGAGAAGGGACTGGCAACTCGCTTTAGTATTCTTGCCTGGAAAACACCATGGACAGAGGAGCCTGGCGGGCTACTGTCCAAAGGGTTGCAAAGAGTAAGCAAGCAGGCAATCTATCAAGTTATTATTTAACATGTAACCAACATGCTGATGCTGAAGCTGAAACTCCAATACTTTGGCCACCTGATGTGAAGAACTGACTCATTGGAAAAGACCCTGATGCTGGGAAAGATTGAAGGCAGGAGGAGAAGGGGACAACAGTGGATGAGATGGTTGGATGGCATCACTGACTTGATGGACATGAGTTTGAGCAAGCTCTGGGAGTTGGTGATGGACAGGGAAGCCTGGAGTGCTGCAGTCCATGGGGTCTCAAAGAGTCGGACATGACTGAGCGACTGACTGAACTGATGTAACCAACATAAAAATTATTAAGATATTTTCTATAGTTCCTGTCTTTTTTACACTTGTAGCTTGTCTCATTTTGGACTAACCATATTTCAAGGGCATGATAGCTACATGTGGCTAGTGGCTACCAGACACTGTCAGCTACCAGACAGCTACTACTTCCAGACAGCTCAGTTTTCGAGAATACCGGCTGGGGGAGGACAGCTGTTCAGGGTGCTGGACACACGTCAGTTTTTGACTCTGTGTCTGGAGGTCAGGGTTGCTATTTGGGATGGGATAGAATTTAGGAGTCAGCAGCACTGGCTTTGGGCAAAAGCATGTTCAACTATTAGGCTGTCCAAGAAAAATGCTTTAAGTGAAGATAAAATTAGGCTAAGTAACAGAATGCCTGAGAAACATAATCACTTAAGTAACAGGAGGAAGAGAAACCCAAGAGGAAGGACGAGAAGGGAAAGCCAAAGAAAGCAGCAGACAGCGATGGTACAAGGGCCAAGGCTTGTGAGTTTCAGAAAGTAGAGACAAGTCAATGCTTCAGTCCCTGGAAGCCACAGGAGATTATGGGCTAAAAAGTAACCTCCATGTATGATTAACCTGACTATTGAAGGCTCCCTAAGAACAGTTTCATGGGAATGTGGGGGCCCAAATCAAACTGCACAGGGTTGTAAAAAGACAACTCTTTCAAAAGCCGTACTCTGAAGACAGCCCAAATCTTGTTTTCAGAGGCACGCGAGATTCCAGAATATGTGAATGGGTCAAAACAGAAAATCAGGAGAGAGGATGAGATTGAGGGTCCAAGAAGCAGGGATCCAGGTGGTATTTCATATAGCAAAGTCTATATATGACTAAACATATAAGGGCACATACCTTAGCCATTCAGCATCCATTCATCTTTCTTCTGGTGAACAATCTCCCCCTAATCTTAGTCCATGAAATTCTAGCTGTGTTTATTCCAACGCTCCTATTTCCATGGGGAGCATGTGGCCTGGCCAACCTGATCAGTGAGTACATCATTGCCCTCTGCAGACTTGGGCACATAACCAAAATCAGGCAAGGAATACACCAATGAAACTTGGATCAAGGACTCTTTGTTTAAATTACTTTTTTCCTCTTGAACTTGGAATCCGAGATTGACGTGGTGGTTACTCTCTTGTCTGGGTGCATAGCTTGAGTGTGCAATCAGCACACAAAGAAGAGAAGAGACGAACTTGGAGACAGAGAAAAATCACACCCTAGTGACGTTACCTAGGACCAGAGCAAGCTAGTCCTCCCTTGGGTCATTAATTAAACAAGGCAATAAGGCCTCTTTGAGCTGTTTTCTCCCACAAGCCATTGAAATACAGCTAACTGATACAATTCCTGAGGTAGAGGCAATGGTTGGGAGAAGATACATAGGTGAAGGAATTAGCTCTGGTGAGAAGTTCATTCCCTGAGAGGAAGAAACATATGGAGATGATGATGATGGCTAGGGAGAAGAGGGCATTCTAAGGGCTTCTGTTTTCTTTTTGAAGTGAGGAACAAATTCACTCAGAGTTAGGAGGAGATGGTGAGCAGAAAACTTGAGTAACGATGAAGATTTGAAATTGGTGCGGCAGCCGTTGAGAGAGGTGACCAGTCACACACTTTGGAAAGAACTGCCAAGCAACATGGCATCGCCAATGTTTCCTGTGATGACAAATTTCAATTAAATAGACTTTACACCCTAATGCTTACTTGGAGGCAAGATTTCACACGCAAACAAGCTTTGAGTCCAGGACTGACTTGTATTGATTATGCTGAAGGGAAGACGCCTTAAGGGAAAAAATGCTATATTCAAATTTATCATCAGCTGATTACTATAAAACTCAGGCAATTGGGAATAAATGGTCTGTGTGCTAGAGAAGTGTTTGTGACTAGAAACACAGTAGGCCCTAAACAAAACAAAACAAGGACTTATTGGTGGGAAGGAGGGAGATTTCATTGGTTCAAAAACATGTAGCAGGATAAATTATGGTGATTTTAATTCCTTCCTTGTTCTCACAGCAGTGGGAGAATTAAAAGAATGAAAAGGCAATGTTTCCACGTCCATTTCTGTGTGTGTCCTGAGGCTGAAGTTCTCTGTGCTCCTTACCATCTTTTAAGGGGCCAGTGCTTAGGGGGCTACCCCCAATTCAACCCACTCAGGCCTTAGTATGAAAGGCCCATCCAAGAATCAATGCCATCCATGCACAGGAGACTTGGAATCAACACTACTACAATTACATGGGCTCAGAGCAGGGCGATGTTGTTCTTCCACAAGAAAATAGGTACACTGCTTCACCAGAAGAAACATGAGTGGATGCAGGATGGTCAGCAGAGCAGGTTGCCTCTGAGAGGGACTTTTCTGTGGTAAATATCACCTGGCTGTTTCCCCCACAGCCTGAATCTCAACCTCTTCCTTTGTCCTGGCCCCTCAGCCCGAACCCATACATATCCAGACATTCTAGAATCTCCCTTGCCTTTGAAAACCAATCTTGATGTTAGTGTTGTTCTAGCTATGACTCTCTTTTCCCTGGGGTGGGAGAGATGCTAACCGCTGGACAGGCAAGCAGGAGATGCCTAACCGGGGTTAAAATCTGTGGGCTGACTCAGGGCTGCCCTTACTATTAGGAGCAGTTTCCTGGGTGGAGGGAATGACTGTATGGTGTCACCAGGAGACCAGCCACTAGGCTTGGCAAGGATTTCTGTGTCCAGTCTTGACATGGAGCCCCACGTCTTCAAGTGGAGCCCAAAGCCAAAGGCAAAGAGCAGGGCGAGTGGCAGCCACGATGCCACTTCAGAGCAGAAGTTTTGAACACTTGGGACCAGATTTTCAGGATTAAAATCTGAGTTATTTCTGTTGTGAGATGGCTGCTTCCCAGACAACTCAGTCTAAATTTCATACCAAGCGATGACTTGATTTTGGTTCAGAAAGGTTTCAGGGGTAAGTTTACAGTGCTATGTGAGGCCAACATTGGGAAAGAGACTTCCCTGCTGGCCCAGTGGTTAAGACTTCGTGATTCCAAAGCAGGGGGCATGGGTTCAGCCCCTGATCAGGTAACTAAGATCCCACATGCTATGGGGCGAGGCCAAAAAGTAAAAAACAAACAAACAAGCAGCTGTTTCTTGCCCTTGAGTGGTGTGGCTTAAAGTCCTAACTGTTCCACCTGTGGATACTGAGTGCTGGGCACTATTCTAAGCCACCCAAGGGTGTTATGGCACTGAACCAGGTCAGACCCATTCTTGAGGCCTTGTAGCACACCTCTGACTTGTTTCTAAACATACTCATGATATGATACTCATGATACTCATCAATATATGATCATGAGTCCTGACCCAGGGAACAAACCCAGTTCTCCTGTATGGCAAGCAAATTCTTTACTATCTAAGCCAACAGGGAAGTCCCAAGACACCTACCTCTGGGGAATGTGGGCTGTGCCTAAACTGTCATTAAACAAGGTAGCTTATTTAAAAACCCTCCATATTTTTAAAATCCTTTTTGAACAGGTATAACCATATCAGAGACCTACAGTTTAACTCTTCTGTTTACTATTTCCTGATGTTTTAAAAAAGGCTTAGCTTTCAGTTAAGAGTCCAGTGTTAGAGAAGGGAAGAAGTCACCCCTTTCTTCTCCATGTCTGGAGAAGGAAAACCCATGGAGAATAGCCACCATAGGGTGGAAATGGCTTATAAAAATGTAATGTACAACATTGGTTTTCCTTTTGGAAAGTGGCCAAGTTTTGTGCCCTGAATCCTCTCAGATGCACCAAATGAGCACAGAGAATCAGCAAACTAGGGAGTCTGCAGGTTCCCAGATGCTGCTCGTGGTGGAAGAGTGATTCTGTGGCTACTCTACCATCTGGCCCATCACACTCCTGTCAAATTGTGTTTTGCAGTGTCATCTGATGAAGCTATGCAGCATAACATGGCAAGCTGTGATAGAGTACATGGGGAAAATGAATGAGCATCCCAGGTGATTCACCAGCAGTCCTGCTTCCTCAAGGCTTTTTCTTCTTTTTTTTTTTTCCTCCTGCTGGTAGGAGAAAACTCAAGAAAAGAAGAGAAATTGCTGGATGTATCAGACCCAAAGCTATAAACAAAATAATGTGCAATGTTCAAAGAAATAATAACATAAGCTACATATGGTCTTGTTCATGGAAGCAATTTAACTGGAAAACAAGTTTTGCTTTAAACGACTCATATTTTTACTTAGCCGAATAAATATGTGTCATTTTCTACAGATACTAAGAATGGAATAAAAATTTCTTTCAGCAGTCCCTCATGTAGTTGGATAATCCAGAAAGAGATATTTTAGGCTGGTTGTCCTCCAAGTGTGGTCCTAGGTGGGCAGCATCAGCATGGCCTGGGAACTAGTTAGAAATGCGTGTTCTCAGTCCTCACTCTGGGTCTACTGAGTCACAAACCCCGGAGGTGGAGCCCAGCATTTGAACAAACCCTCCAGCGATTCTGATGCAGACATACTGCATGTAGGAAAAAAACTCCTTTAGGGAGAGAAAAGTGGGCTTTGAATACATTATCTACTGCTTTGTGTGAAGCTTAACTAGTATGAAGGCCCAATTTTAGAAATCCAAAGATAAGTTGAAATATTCAGAATGCTGTTTTAGATAAATAACTTAGGAGCATGCAGAATTTTACATAAAACAAGCCAAGTTAATCTAGATTTTAGCCAGAGGAATAAGGCTGCTACTAGATCCTGAAATAAAACTATCACATGCCGATTGTGGGTCTACCCTGGCATTCAGAGATACTGGAAGATGAGGGACTCAGTTTCCCCCTGTCCATATATCAAATGTCAAATATTCATATAGTAACAGCTGTGAGCTTTTTTCTCCCAACTTTGTTTTGAGATTTTTTTTTTTTTAATGTGGACCATTTTTAAAGCCTTTATTGAGTGGGTTAACAAAATCGCTTCTGTTTTATGTTTTGTTTCTTTGGCTGTGAGGCATGTGGGATCTTAGCTCCCCAACCAGGTATCGAACCCACACTCCCTGCTTTGGAAGGTAAAGTGTTAACCACTGGACCACCAGGAAAGTCTCTTTCCCAATGTTGGCCTCACATAAAACTGTAAACTTACCCCTGAAACTAAAATACCTACAATGATGTCATTTTAATAACAAAAAACTAAGACATATATAAATGAAATGAGCTATTCTGTGTATTTGAATAGCAATTTAAAGTGCAATTACATTGAGATCAAGTCTTTGTTAAATTAATTTTGGTGCTATGGGGACCACAGACCAAATACTCAACATATTATGAATTTCTGTTTAGAGAAAGGAAAAAATCTTCTCTATCCCCAACAGTTTCTTTATCAGCCAGGCATTTGCCAAATGTCACTCCTTTGCAACTCAGAAGTCTGAAAATACATCTGTGTTGTTTTGAACTGTGCTCAGAAACTTAACAATAATACTTACCTTGTTTATCTGGGTTCATTTTAGGACTTTCCTGGAAAGACAGTTGGGAAGAAGGTCCTTGTAACTGGAAACAAACCAATATTTTAAGCAGGAGGTTTGGAAGTGGTTCAAGTGGGATAGGAAGCAAAAAGACAACTAAGCAAAGTCCTTTTACCTGTGCCGCAAAGACGACAAGGTGTTCAGAGAGACTGAAATCTCCTGGAGGATAAAAAATAGGAAAGCAGGGGATGGCTTTTACTATGGGTCCCATCTCTAGGGTGGAGAAGGCAAGGGCAGCCCACTCCAGTGTTCTTGCCTGGAGAATCCCAGGGACGGAGGAGCCTGGTAGGCTGCAGTCCATGGGGTCGCACAGAGTCGGACATGACTCAGCATCTTCACTTTCCCTTTTCACTTTCATGCATTGGAGAAGGAAATGGCAGCCCACTCCAGTGTTCTTGCCTGGAGAATCCCAGGGACGGGGGAGCCTGGTGGGCTGCCGTCTACGGGGTCGCACAGAGTCGGACACGACTGAAGCGACTTAGCAGCAGCAGCAGCATCTCTAGGGATTTTGAACTGTATCTCAGAAACTGGAAACAGATCCTTAAACTAATATGGTGAATATTTGGAACTTTTTTTTTAAACTGAGATATAATTTTCATACAACATTATATTAATCCAAGGTATATAACATAATGATTTGATATATGTATATATTGCAAAATGATCACCACAATAGGATTAACATCATTATCATACTCAGTTATACATTTTTTTTTTCTTGCGACGAGACCTTTTAAGATCTACTCTCTTAGCAACTTTCAAAACAATACAGTGTTGCTAGGTATAGTCATCATGCTGTAGGTGAATACTTAGAACTTTTGAGACATTATAATTTTAAGAGTGGACTAGATTCTCACTTCAAGAAAGTAGAAATTTACTTGAATTTTGAAGGACAAAATTTGAAGTTCTCAATGCTTGAATTTCTAATAGCACTATATTAAATAATTCTGCACATTAAATACCTGAAAAATACTATCTACTTGAACATATTATTGCATATATGTGTGCATTTATGTGAGTGTGTATATATGGAGTATCAGTTTGCTTTCAACAGAAAGAATAAGTTATTTTATAATAAAACCTTAAGCAGTTTTAAGAGTAAGACATTTCTAAATATGAGCAGTTGAAAAATGTTTTAAAAAGTTATATGATAATTAGGCTTAGAAAGGACTTCTACTTCTGATGAGTGTATTAATTGAGGTACAAATTATTGGGCAGATAAGCAACACTTTACAAAGAGAGATACCAAAACAAAATTGATTTACATTATTTCTTTAAAAATACAATAGCAACAGTTATAATGCCAGACTTGGCCCCAAACCAGGAAAGTTCCAAATAAAGTCAAGTAAGATTTGTTTTGAAAAGCTGTAGCAAGGGCCATCAGGTTAGAACGCTTCTTGGTGTTCTCCTGGGCCCATCCTGAAGTCCTCAGGTAGGTGCAGAAGGGTCCAGCCTGCCATCCTATCAACAATGCTCCTGGAAATACAGTGTATCTGCCTCTTTGCCAGGTCCTTACCTTCCTTGGTTTCCTTGGGGACTCAGTTTAGTCAAACATTCTGCAGTGATTACTCAGCAGGTTTGGAAGAAGGACGAGTTGAGTAGTTAACATTGCCAGACGTGGCATTCCTTGGAGAGTCAGTGTCCTGTTCTGACTGCCCAGCAATGACACAAGAAACTGACATTGAGGCTGCCCTGTTTTTAAGGGCTCACAGAAGTGCATTCATTAGTAATAAAGATGATGAATAATTTAAGGCTACTCCTACATCTCTGTTTCAAAGGGCTATTTCATATTGATTTCGTGTGTATGGGAGAGACAAGTAAAACTTCTTCTGTGTGCTGTCCAGAGCAGGGGTTACCATAGAGATTAGGAGATAGTAAGAACGGCCCCACATCCTGGGTAACAGCCACCTTACTAACCATCCCAGGTAATAAGAGTGACCTAGGAATAGAGTCTAATTCATTTGATTATTAGTTCTTTTAGGAACAGAGAGAGAGAGCTATAGATTTTTTAAGGCACCAAATATGACTTTAAAAGGATAATAATAATTTATGAATGCATATGTCCTCTTAAGTTTTAAGTATAATCTGAAAACACACGTTTTAAGTTCAAACTAAAAATGTATCTGTTGTAATCCTAATAAGGTTTTGTTTTTAAAAATGATGTCATATGAAGCCAAATGTATTAGAACTTTACCATTATTGTCACCAGGCGGCTGGAGGCCTGTCTTTCAGAAGGGGTGGAATGCAACGCATGGTACATTACTCTAAGAGCAGTGCCCGGAGAGCCAGAGCATCAGGGAGTCCTCGCTCCCAGTGTCCCCGAGTCCAAGCTCTCTCTGCTCTGAGAGGTGAAGTGTTGAGGTAAGGAATATGACTTTATTCGCATTCTCAGCATGAATCTCTCAAAACAACCATCTTGAAGGGGTCTGGATACCAGTTTTACAGAAAGGAGATGGGGGGAGGTGAGGAAACAAAGTAAAAAGGCTATTACTCTTGCAAATATCTCCTAGAATGATAAGCCTCCAGGAGGGGATGCGCTAATTTCTTCCTTCCTGTAGCTATCCACAGGTGAATGTGGTCCTGAACAAAGGCACTTTGGATTAATTTTCAGGCAAAGGGGTAGGGTTCCCTGGGGCAGGAGATTATGTATAAATGGTACCCTTTTAGTGAACAAAAGCAACAGGAAGCAAAGGCTAAAGTAACAGATCCAAGATAGAGTCAGCATTGGCTCTTCCCTGTAACACAATTGATGCTCCTAAAACAATTATTATAACGAAGGCGGAAACAGAACAGGCTCTATCTTGAAAGCAGAACACCATCTTGGGCCGGATTGTGAGCTATATGCCCAGTATCTATGGAAACGACATACCAACTGGAAAACCAGACCTCCGAAAGGAAGAGCCCCAGGGCTCTCCATACCCTAAAAGAATACCCGAGTTATCTGTGTAACTGAATAGAATAATACATTCCATTATGCTTATTGGGGTATGACCACAAGCCTATTGATAATTGTCCACTGTTAACCACCTAGGCTTAAGGCATATGAATCACGGGTTAACTTTGATTCTATCTTTCTTTTTCCTTTGTTCAGACTAGTTTCAGGGAATTTGGGGAGGTGGGTTTGGGCACTTATGCTTAGGGTATATAAGGTTTTCACAAAAACTGGTCGGGGATCCTTGGCTAAGAGGAGACTCTGCCACGGACCTGCAGGTGTAATAAACTGCACTTCACTATCTGCATTGTCCTTCTGAGTGAGTTTGTTTCCTAGAACATGTGGCTACAACAATAAGTGGTCACCAATACACTTCAGAAAACACCATGAGAAAAATCAGTATCAACTCTAACAAAAGCCCATTTATTCCTTTCTTCTCAAAAAGTGTTAGTATGGCACTACTGGTTTTGTAAAACCAGAAATTTGGGACATTTAAACAATGAAAATTGATTAGTAATGGGGTGAGACTGGGATAAAGTAGAGAGAGTAAAGTGTATAATTTGTTTTTCTCTGTACAAATTTTGTTGATTTTTCTGGGAGCAGATAAGACAATTTAGGACCAGAGAAAATCTGCCTCATTGGAAATCTGTTTGAGTGATATAGACTTAAATTTGAGAACAGATTTTAAAGTTTTTAAATTTCACTATATGTGCAAAAAGACAGCATAATACTTGAGGTCCTGGCTAAAGAGGAAGGTTGAAATGTTTTCCTGAATGCTGCCATGTTGAGATTTGAGCCAATCTCCGGCACTGATTGATTATATGGATCAAAAATCTTGCCCCCCACCCCCAAAAGAAGGTTGTCTGATAGTCTGAAGTTCCAAATGATATAATTGAATAGACAAATGTTTAAGTACGTGAGAATGAACTAGGGGATGTTGGAAAGTAATTTAAGCAGGAACTGGTAGTCCTGAGCCTGGATGGTTTTGGATAGCTAAGATGAAAGGTCCGAGGACAGTTTTAGTTTCACTTACTTCTGTTAACTGGGAGTTTTTAATTACTGTTGCACCTCCTGGTTCAAGTTCACATAGACTTAGTCACATTTTTTCTTTTTCATAGTTTGTTTGGGTTATAAGTCAAAACAAGTTATTATATTTTCTCAACATTATAGATAACTGACAAGCTGTCATTTTTTTTTACTAGTATGGCAGTGTGTGTGTGTATGCTAAGTTGCTTCAGTCATGTCCGGCTCTTTGTGACCCCATGGACTGTAGCCTGTTAGGATCCTCTGTCCATCGGATTCTCCAGGCAACATTACTGGAGTGGGTTGCCTTGCCCTCCTCCAGGGAATCTTTCTAATCCAAGGATCGAACCTGCATCTCTAACATCTCCTGCATTGGCAGGCAGGTTCTTTACTGCTATTGCCATCTGGGAAGCCCACTATGGCAGTAGTGCCTGTAAATCACAAGTCTGTAATTCACAATGTCTTTACCTTCTGAGACAAAGCAGCTCCACCCTGAGGAAGCAGGTGAGAAGAGGGTTCCATCTGCCTGTACCATCACAACTTGCCCTGATTTGGACAGACTCCATACCAATCAGAAACTGGTGACTGCTCCTTATTGTGATGAAAACTATTTTTTGAAGCAGCCAGTATTCTGTTTGATATCTGATAGCTCTTTATACATATATCTGAAGACTCTAACTCCCAAGAGACAAGGAAGATCCTTGACACATCACACACTAAAATGTGTAGGTAGACCCTTAACATAAATTATAGGATAATTTTACATACATATTTACATACATGATGAACTCTTTTAATAAAGTTACCAAAGTTGACTCAAGAAAAAGTAGAGACAAGAGAACCGTTGTGCATTGTTGGTGGAAATATAAATTTGTACTGCCATTTTGGAAAACAATATGTCTAAAAATAGAACTACCTTGTTATCCAGCCATCCTACTTCTGGTATATATCCAAAGGAGATAAAAATCAATATCTTAAAGAGATATCTGAACTTCCATGTAAATTGTAGCATTATTCACAGTAGGCAAGATACAGAAACAATAATGTTCAACCATGGATGAATAGATAAAGAAAATGGGATGTGTATATATACAATGGAATATTATTTAGCCTTAAGAAAGAAGGAAATCCTGCTATTTGTGAAAATATGAATGAACCTGGAGGATATTATGTGAAATTTGAAATGACAGACACAGAAAGACAAATGTCACATGATCTCACCTGTGGAATTTAAAAAGAGAAAAGTCAACCTCATTGTAACAGAAAGTAGAGTGGTGGTTACAGGGCTGGGGGCTGACGGAAGGGTTGGGAGGACATGTGCCGCGAAAGGGGGATATTGATCTAAGGGTACAAACTCATTCTTCAGGCTTCCCTGAGGTCTTCCATGCTGTGCTTAGTCACTCAGTCATATCTGACTCTTTGTGACTCCATGGACCTGCAGCCCGCCAGGCCCCTCTGTCCACGGGGATTCTCCAGGCAAGAATATTGGAGTGGGTTACCATGCCCTCCTCCAGGGGATCTTCCCAACCAAGGGATTGAACCCAAGTCTCCCACAATGCAGGCGGATTCTTTACCAACTGATCCACGCTGGAGTGGGTAGCCTACCCCTTCTCCAGTGGAGATCTTCCCGAGCCAGGAATTGAACTGCGTCTCCTGCATTGCAGATGGATTCCTTACCAGTGGAGCTACCAGGGAAGCCCTGAGGTCTTCCAGGAACACCTGATCTGAAGTAGCTTCAACACATAACTCCATTTTATTCATAACTATTAGCACAACCTGTGGTCATCTTGATTCTTTATTTGTTAACTTACTATTGGCTTCTACCAGAAAACAAACTCCTCAGAGGCAGGAATGAGAGATCTTTCGTTTCTCTCTGTGTGATGCTGTAATTCATGAGAAATGTGCACATTTGGGTTTTGTCCCTTTGTTCCTTTCCTGGCACGCTCAGTGCTCAGTCGCTTAGTTGCATCAGACTCTCTGTGACACTGTGGACTGCAGCCTGCCTTGACAGTTCCTCTTCCAGGTGATCTTCTGGCAGTGAGCTCCCTGAACTCCTGGAATTTCCTAAGGGATGAGAATATGGAACTGTCTTTGGTTATGTTAATGAGGTGACTTTCCAAAGCACTTAAGGATAGGGGACTGGTTGCCAGAGAAACCAACCTCCCTTTTAGCAGGTTGGAACTTTGAGTCTTATTCCGTTGACTTCAAGGGAGAGGAGAGGGGCTGGAGGCTGAATCAATTACCAGCAGCCTATAAGGAGGGAAAACCACTAGGCCATTCAAATCCTAAATGATTATACCTAATATAATCATGATTAAACCTAAATGATTATGCCTAATATAATCATGATTAAACCTAAATCAAATCCCGTATGATTATACAGTGGAAGTGACAAATAGATCCAAAGGATTAGATCTGATAGAGTGCCTGAAGGACCGTGGATGGAGATTCACAACATTGTATAAGAGGCAGTGATCAAAACCTTCTCCAAGAAAAGAAATGCAAAAAGCTTCGCAAATAGCTGAGAAAAGAAGAGAAGTTAAAGGCAAAGGAAAAAGGAAAGATACACCCACCTGGATGCAGTTTCAAAGAATAGCAAGGAGAAATAAGAAAGCCTTCCTTAGTGAACAAGGCAAAGAAAGAGAGGAAAACAATAGACCAGGAAAGACGGTGGCTCAGACGGTGAAGAATCCACCTGCAATGAGGGAGACCTGGGTTGGGAAGATCCCCTGGAGGAGGATATGGCAATCCACCCCAGTATTCTTGCCTGGAGAATCTCCATGGACAGAGGAGCCTGGTGGGCTATGGGTAAGCAAAATGGGCTAAGGGGTAGCAAAGAGTCAGACACTCCAAGCGACTAAGCACAGCATGCAGCACAGAAAGCTCTTCAAGAAAGTCAGAGATAACAAGGCAACATTTCACACCAAGATGGGCACAATGAGGGACAGAAATGGTGTGGACCTAACAAAAGATAGTAAGAACAGGTGGCAAAAATACACAGAAGAACAGTACAAAAAAGATCTTAATGACCTGGGTAACCACGATGGTTACCTTAGATCACTCACCTAGAGCCAGACATCTTGGAGTGAGAAGTCAAAGGGCCTTAGGAAGCATCATTATGAACAAAGCTAGTGGAGGTGATGGAATTCCAGTGGAGCTATTTCAAATCCTAAAAGATGATGCTATGAAAGTGCTGCACTCAATATGCCAGCAAATTTGGAAAACTCAGCAGTGGCTACCGGGACTGGAAAAGGTCAGCTTCCCAAAGAAAAGCAATGTCAAAGAATGTTCAAACGACCTCACAACTGTACTCTTTTCACATGCTAGCAAGGTTTAATGCTCAAAACTGTCTAAGCCTTGTTTCAACAGTACCTGAACTGAGAACTTCCAGATATACAAGCTGGATTTAGAAGTGGCAGAGGAACCAGAGATCAAATTGCCAATATCCATTGGATTATCGGTAAAGCAAGAGAGTTCTAGAAAAAAAATCTATTTCTGCTTTATTGACTATGCCAAAGCCTTTGACTGTGTGGATCACAACAAACTGTGGAAAATTCTTCAAGAGATGGGAATACCAGACCACCTGACCTACCTCTTCAGAAATCTGTATGCAGGTCAGGAAGGAACAGTTAGAACTGGACATGGAACAACAGACTGTACTCCAACAGAAAGGAGTATGTCAAGGCTGTATATTGTCACACTGCTTATTAACTTACATGCAGAGTACATCATGCGAAATGCTGAGCTGGATGAAGCACAAGCTGGATCAAGATTGCTGGGAGAAATGTCAATAATGTCAGATATGCAGATGACACCACCCTTATGACAGAAAGTGAAGAGGAAACTCAAGAGCCTCTTGATGAATGTGAAAGAGGAGAGTGTAAAGCTGGCTTAAAATTAAACATTCAAAAAATTAAGATCATGGCATCCAGTCCCATCACTTCATGGCAAACAGATGAGAAAACAAAGGAAACAGTGACAGACTTTATTTTCTTGGGCTCCAAAATCACTGTGGGTGGTGACTGCAGTCATGAAATTAGAAGACACTTGTTTCTTGGAAGGAAAGCTAGCTATGCCCAACCTAGACAGCATATTAAAAAGCAGAGCCATTACTTTGCTGACAAAACTCCATATAGTCAAAGCTATAGTTTTTCTAGTAGTCATGTACAGATGTGAAAATTGGACCATAAAGAAGGATGAGCATTGAAGAACTGATGCTTACTAACTGTGGTGTTGGAGAAGACTCTTGAGAGTCCCTTGGACTGCAGGGAGATCAAACCAGTCAATGCTAAAGAAAATCAGTCCTGAATATTCATTGGAAGAACTGATGCTGAAGCTCCAATGCTTTGGCCACCTGATGCAAAGACCCGACTCATTGGAAAAGACCCAGATGCTGGGAAAGATTGAAGGCAGGAGAAGGGGATGACAGAGGATGAAATGGTTGATGGCTTCACTGACTCAAGGAACATGAGTTTGAGCAAGCTCTGAGAGATGGCACTACAATCCTTGGGGTTGCAAAGTCAGACACGACTGAGCAACTAAATAGCAACAGTGATTTAATCAATCACTCCTACAATGAAGTTTTCACAAAACCCCCAAAGGATGGGGTTCAGAGAGCTTCCCAGTTGATGAGCTCATGGAGATTTGGGGACAGTAGCATGGAAGCTTCATAACCTTTCCCCATATGTTGCCTTCTGCATCTCTTCCATCTGGCTCCTGAGTTATATCTTTTTTTTTTTTTAAAACAAACTAGTAATCTATTAAGTGAACTCTTTCCCTGAGTTCTGTGAGATGCTCTAGGAGATTAACCTCACCCAAGGAGGGAGTTACTGGAATTGCTCATATACAGCCATTGGTCAGAAGCACTGGTGACAACCTGACCTTTTGATTGGTGTCTGAAGTGGTGTGTGTGTGTTGGGACTGAGCTCTCAGTCTGTGGGATCTGAGCCGATCTCCAGGTGGACAGCGTTAAGAACTGAGCTGAATCACAGGACGTGTGGCTGATCTCAGAGAGTATTTTAGTGGTGGGGAAGATCCCCACACATCAGAATTGGGAGCAGAGTTATTCCTTGTATCCTGCGTACTTGTTTTCCATGTTGCATGAGCTGTTGTAAGCACCCAAGAAATGTGTTGGATAAGTCAGTCAGGAGAGACTAGTTAGCACTGTGTAGGAAGAGAGTACCCTGCCAGTGGTCTCAAACACTCCATATGGCATATGGCTCTACTGTGGAGATGAAGTTAATTAGAGTCTGCAGTTTTCAGATTTCCAATTCATCTGAATACTTTTCCTTGTTCTGACTCCAAGTCTTCTGATTATAATCTGTGTCCCCATGTAGCTTGCATAGGAAGCAAACTCACTCTCAGGACTGTGGACATCTGGTATCCTGGATGGTTCTATTTTAAACCTAAGACTTATAAATTGGCATTCTAGTTCTATCATTAGTTTTGGTTGGTTTTTTGAGGATGATTAATAGTGCCTGAGAACTATACTTCTTATTGTGCAAGGATGAAGATAGACTTTGGTGCTGGATTCTACCTAGGCAATATCACCCTAGAAGAAAACCTGCTCACTTCCTTGGATTTACTGGTTTTCCTTTTTTATATATACTTCGAAAAATAGTAATGATTGCCATTAGAATTTAGAAGAGAGGGACAAAAGCATATACTGGTCACAATTATGTCTCAGGTGTTATTCTAGGTGCTTAGAAAAGATCAGAGAACAGATGATGACCCTGCCATCCTAGTATGGGAGATGGACATTATAATTAGTAACAACACATGAATAAATAATAATACTGATTGTTATAAGTGCCATGGAATATAATAAAAGGTAGAGCAGGATAAAGAGATTTGAGACTGCTGAGTATGACAGTATTAAATAGTGTGCATGTGTAGGCTCTATTCAGCAAGTCAAAGTTGAGCAAAGACTTGAAGGAAGTGAAGGCGCTGGCTAAGCACCATTTAGAGAAAGAGCCTGCCAGGTCTCTAAGTCTCTGAGGAGGGAGAGTACTTGGCAGATGTAAGTTGTAGTTAAGAGGCCAGTCGGCCACAGCCAAGTGGGAAGAGCGTGGAAGAGAGGGATAGGAGAGATGTTCATTGTTCAGTCATGTCTGACTATTTTTTGTGGCCCCCGTGGACCATGACCTGCCAGGCTCCTCTGTCCATGGAATTTTCCAGGCAAGAATACTGGAGTGGGTTGCCACCTCCTTCGCCAAGGAGAGGTGAGAGATGCAAAGGTGAGGGTGGGGATGGGGAGAGGCCATTGTAAAGATCTGACCTTTTCTTTCTGTTCAGTCACTCTGTCGTGTCCAACTCTTTGTGACCCCATGGACTGCAGCACGCCAGGTTTCCCTGTCCTTGACCATTTCCTGGACATAAACTCAATGTTTCGTGTTCACTGAGCCAGTGATGCCATCCAACCACCTCATCCTCTGACCTTTTCTCTGAAGTAAACAGAGAGCCCCTACAGACTTTTAAACATAGATGAGATACTATTACCAAAAGGAATTTCTGGGTCTGGCCGCTTGGCCCTTAAAAGCCAATAAACAGGATAGGTTGGTGGAAAGGGAAGGGGGGGAGGGGGGAGGTTGGCAGACATCTGTCCAAAGGCCAGCCTCCCTCCCACCCCCTCCCCCCCGACAAGCAGGGAGTGAGAGATTTTATAGGCAGGGGTGAGGGGTTACATGCAGAAATAGCACTGTCATCTCAGCCATCTTCAAATTGATCATCAGTGGTCTGACCAGCGACCAGCATCATCTTGACAGTTTTAGGTACAGTTAATCCTTAGTTCCAGGGTCCATTTGTTCCCATTTCTTTGTGGTCAATTCTCAGAACTGTGGCACTCATGTCCTGGGTACAGTGTGGTCATCATGCAGTGAACCTCTCCACTTGGTGTTTTGGTATCTATAAGACAGCTCACAGGATATGGCCCAGAATATTATCTACAGCCCTTGAGAAAGAGCTAAAGGTCCCTGGTAGTGGTGGTGGTTTGGTTGCTAAGTCGTGTCCAACTCTGCGACCGCATGGACCGTAGCCCACCAGGCTCCTCTGTCCATGGGATTCTCCAGGCAAGAATACTGGAGTGGGTTGCCGTGTCCTTCTCCAGGGGATCTTCCCGACCCAGGGATCGAACCTGGGTCTCCTGTACTGCAGGCAGATTCTTTACCAACTGAGCTACAGTGAAGCCCTAAGTATGTTTGAATTGCACTTGGTATATGTATTTGTGTGTGTGTATTACTTGCTCAGTCATGTCTGACTCTTTGTAGCCCCACAGACTGTGGCCACTCCTGACTATGTTTAATGACTACGTTATTATTATTTTGTCTCCTTTGACTGTTTTCCTTTGTCTCAGCATTTCTCACTTCTCTGATTAAACTTACTCTTTCACAAAAGGCAGGCAGAAGACATGCTGGGGTGGCAAGGACCATACAATCATGCTCCATTTCAATACTATCTGATTTACAGGAGCATACTTTGGAGTTAGAGTCAATAGGATTTCCTGAGATTGGATGTAGAACGTGAGGGAACAAGAAGTAAAGGATGACTCCAGTGATTTTGGTTAGAGCAATTGGAAGGATAATCTCTTCACTGAGATTCTGTGGAAGGAACAAGTCTGAGGTGTGAGATGTTGGAATAAAAGAGAAATTTGGCACTTGTCAATTTATTTGCCTATTTGCCATTTAACTGGGAATTCGCAGAAAAATAGAGAAGTGTAAACTTTGGAAGAGATGAAAGTCTGCTGATATAAGTTGGATAGTTACCTACACACAGAAAGAATGTAAAGCCACGGAACTAAATGGAATTATTGACAGATGAGTGTAGATAGAGAAGATAACCAAGGATAGACTCTTGGGGAACTCCAACCTTATAAGAAAAGAGGGGGAATAAGCAAAGGATACAGAGAAAAAGTGGGCACCTCATGGGATAAAGTAGGAAAAAAACCATGGGAGTGGCCTGCCCCGGAAGGCAAGTGATGCGAAGAGAGGGAAATGATCCACCACGTCAAACACTGCAGATGGGTCAAGTCTGTATGAGGACTGAGGATGCATCACGAAATTTTTCAATCATCGCAGTGACTTCTGGGGGCTGTGGATGAAAACCTGACTTGGTGGCATTACTTGAGTGACTACTGCCTGCTGTTCTTCAGCAAGAGACACTCGGATCTGGGGCCACCTTCCCTGAGACAGGTATTGTACCTACAGGAAAGAAGGAAACCACGCCTCTGCAAAACCCTGCTTACGGCCCTTTGTATAGAAGTCATGCTTCCTTGGACCAATGAAGTGAGAAGCTTGTGATCAGAGATCTCTGAGGGATTATAATTTCTGCCCAGAAGAAATTAATCTAAGGCACAGAGCAGCTGCTCAGGCTTGGGAGGGTTACGGGCTCTGCTTCCAGCAGCTCAGCTGTCAGTGTGGGTAACGTTTCCATGTACTCTGCAGAATGAGTAAGCATTCAGCTCTAGGCAAGGACCATTTTAGAGGTAAAGACACTCATGTTAAGGCCAGCAAAGGAGCAAATGAAGGTTGTATACAACATTATTTCCCACCTGGCGGGGTGTAGAAGGCGGAAAAGGCTCTTTAATCTATTTCTGTCTGTTGGAATTCCATAATTTCTTTCTTTCTGAGATAAAAAGTGATTTGTCCAGGAGAAGGAAGGTCACCCCACTGTGTCAGACCCAAGGAGGCTTCAGTGAGATAAGACTCTAGGCAGGGCCAGTGGTCTGTGAGAGCATGGGGTGGGGGGGTGCTGCAAAACTAAAGCTCAGAGGATTGTGGCGGATCAGTCTGGGTGGCATGAAGAAGTCCTAAAACACTGGGCTGGTCAGTGTGGGGAGGAATCCTGCGGCCAGAAAGTGAGTGTCAGGACTATAGTTCAGTCACTCAGTCGTGTCTGACTCTTTGCGACCCCATGGACTGCAGCACACCAGGCTTCCCTGTCCATCACCAACTCCTGGAGCCTACTCAAACTCATGTCCATTGAGTCAGTGATGCCATCCAACCATCTCATCCTCTGTTGTCCCCTTCTCCTCCTGCCTTCAATCTTTCCCAGCATCAGGGTCTTTTCCAATGAGTCAGTTCTTCGCATCAGGTGGCCAAAGTATTGGAGTTTCAGCTTCGGCATCAGTTCTTCCAATGAATAATCAGGACTGATTTCCTTTAGGATGGACTGGTTGGATCTCCTTGCCCGCTAAGGGACTCTCAAGAGTCTTCATCAATTCTTGGGCACTCAGCTTTCTGTATAGTCCAACTCTCACATCCATATGTGACAACTGGAAAAAACCACAACTTCAGGACTATAGGTGTGGATAAAGGGAACTGGGGAGGCGGTTGATTTAGGAAGCCCCATTGGCTGGGGCAGTGGTTATCTAAGTGTGGTCCCCAGATCAGCAACATCAGCATCGCCTGGGAACTTGTGAAGAATGCAGATTCTCAGGCCCCACATAAGACCTTCTGAATCAGAGACTCTGCAGATGGGGCCCAGCAATGTGTTTTTGACATGATTCTGATTCATGCTAACACTGAAAACTCTTGGTCTAGGACTGAACTAGGCTGGTAATGTTTACTAACTGGAACTGAGAACACTAAAAATATGGAAGTCAATACGGCTTTGGAACCTGAGTAGGAGAATTGTCTAAATTATCTAAATATATTTCCTATTCATTCCCAATAACAAAATAAAAGCTATTTCCCTATCAAGTTATATAGCTTTTGGCTGTTTAAGTGACAGAAACCACAACAGGGGCTTAAACCATATTTGTCATTTGTTTGATAGAAACTCTGAAGTTGATCCAGGGTTGGCTCTGAGGCTTTCTGACGTCATTGAGGCCTTGGTTTCAGGCATCAGTATTTTTTCTCTTTCTACACTTCTGCTCTCCTGGTGGTATCCTGCCGGTCATGTCTGTCCTTACTGCCACAAAATGGTTCTCCAAGCTGCAAGCATTACATTCTGGTAGAAGATCATTTTAAACAGGAAGGAAGTAGGTGGAAGTCAAAGTGCTTTCTTCTTGCATGTCATTCATGCATTCACTTTCTCTCTGCCCTCCCCATCTCCATACCCCACCCCACCTCACTCCTCTCTCTTTCACACATACAGCCCCTCTGGAAGATGACGTCTCCTCATGTATCACTGTACAAAACTGGGTCACATGCCTGCCCCTAGACCAATCACTGGTAAATGAGACCATATTAGATCTATCAAGATTCATGGCTGAAGGTTGGGCCCATTGACTATCCCAACAAAATCAGCGTTCAGTTAGGAGAAAGGCAGTAGTGCTGTAGAGAGGGCAACTAAGAGTGCCTGCTATGGTTACAAGGATGTACACTTAATCTATATTTCAGTTATCAATAAAGTAACCAGTTTATATATATATATATATATATATATATATATATATACATATATAATGACTTTATCTGAGTCATACTCTAAAATTCTAACTGAATATTCTTCCCTCATGCCTTTATCGGACAGTTTTAATAACACGGAGAAATTATCTTTTAATAATCTCATATTAAAGTGACTCCTAATGGGAAGACCAGACTTGAGAATTTTCCAAGATGGTTCATTACATGTAATAAGCTACTGTGAGAACCAGTGCAGCAGTTGAAAAACAAAAACAAAATAGTAATTCTCTGAAAGATATTAGTTTTGAAATGGCACAATCATTACTTTTAAACCAACAGCAGACACAAATACTTTCCTCCTCCCATAATGCTGTATCTTATATTAATTTTGAACAGATGTATGGTAGTAGGTATAGTGGTTAAAATCACTTTGTTCTCTTCTCCGATGGGCGTTTATCGTAGAGCATCCCGTCACCCCACAGTGGTTCAAACGGGTGATAGTTCTGATTCATACTGGGAAATACAGCCTGCTGGAGATGGGGCTGCATGTTTCCTACAGTGTCCCCAGAGAGAAGCTCTGCCCATGGCTCTCTCTCACCCCTTCCTAGAAGTCCACCTATTGGAGAAGCAGCTGATCATCTGATCGGTCAGCGTTTGACACCCACTGGGTAGACTCTCACTAAAGGGCAGGGCCACTGGCTTGAAAGGTGGTGTGTGTCCATGGTTGTATTCACTGACTTTCCCTTCTAGTTCTGGCTGATAACTGATGGGCAAAAGTGACTCCAGGGGAATGGAACAGGACGCTTTGCTTCAGTTTCTTAGTCTGAGTTACACGTTCCAATCTAGTTCAGTTTTACCATGAAGAAGCCCTGCATGTTGAGGGCCAACTCTCACATGCCTCACTGTGTGCTGAGGACAGGCAAGTTCTCCCCCAATTACTGTCCTTGGTGGTCTCACTGCTTTGGTTGAGAACCCCACGAGAAGAGGCAGGGGAAGTGGTAGGATTAGGGCACAAGACCTCACTTGAAGTCCTTAACATTAAGTTTTCTTCACTATAAATGAGATGCTGACTTAAAAAAAAAAAAAAAGCCAAAATTAGCCATGGTTTTAAAATCACACGTTTTATTATGACAGGACAGAAGCATCGAAGTATCTGAAATCTCCCTGAATTTTCAGAAAGTCATTTGTACCTTAAGCACCATTTAAAACTACAGAGAAAGCACAAGTATCAGCAATTTTTAACATGACTCTTGGTCATTCAAAACTTAAAGAATCCTCCTGTCAACGAAGGGGACACAGGAGATGCAAGTTAAATCAATGGGTTGGGAAAATCCCCTCGAGAAGGAAATGGCAACCCACTCCAACATTCTTGCCTGGGAATCTCATGGACAGAGAAGCCTTGTGGGCCACACTCCATGAAATCGCAAAAGAGCCGGACACTTAGCAACTAAGCAACAACAACAAAGCTTGAACTATCTGAGCAGACTGGCATGACTACTACTACTTTAATAAAAGACTGTAATTTTTCTTAAACCATAGAATTATAAGGTATGCCTGTGCGCTAAACCACTTCAGTCGTGTCCAACTCTGCGAGTCTGTGGACTGTAGCCCATCATGTTCCTCTGTCCATGGGATTCTCCAGGCAAGAATACTGGAGTGGGTTGCCATGCCCTCCTCCAGGGGTCTTCCTAATTCAGGGTTTGAACCCGTATCTCTTTGGTCTCCTGCATTGGCAGGTGGGTTCTTTACCACTAGTGTCACCTGGGAAGCCCAGGTGTAACATGGTGCTTTTCTTTCAAATGCAGTTTACCCGGGCTTCATGTGGTGTCAAGAAACAGAATCTATTAAATCTAGACTAAAAGTGTGGTTTGTTATAATGATACTTATACCAAGGAAAAACAATGCCCAGCTGAGCCTTATGAAGGTAATGAAGCTGACCAGATCTAAAGACCTCACAGACACAACCTCGTGGCCTCCTTTTGTTCACTACTATTGCTATCACTCAGACACCAACCTACTCATCCATTTTGCTGAGTTCAAATTTCTTGAGAGAGCAAGAGAAAGCTCTGATTGTTTCTTCCTGAGTCAGGTGTCCATTTGGGAGACTGATGTGGTAAGAACATTTGAGCAAACATGGCCACCTAGGCCCATGTCTTAGGGTTGGTCTGTGGGAGGAATAGGTTCTTTCAGAAGGCTGTATAAGCAAGGATGCAATGACTGACAATTCTATTTTAGTGTAGTTCAAAAAACAGCAGTTGGTACCAAATTATTTGGAGAAAGTACAGAAATGGCAATCCACTCCAGTATCCTTCCAGGAAAATCCCACAGACAGAGGAGCTTGGCAGGCTACAGTCCATGGGGTCATAAAGAGTCAGACACAATTAAAGTGACTGGGCAGAGCAGAGACAGCAATAAGCAAACATATCAATGGGTCCAGGTAATACAAAATGATTGAACTGACTCTGTGTGTGTGCTGTCACTGATACTGAACTGTCTAGCATAATATTAGCTAAAGACTGAAGCAAATCTTTCAAATTATTCCTCCCTGAATATAGATATTCAGGCTTTCCTGGTGCTTCAGTGGTGAAGAACCTGCCTGCCAATGCAGGAGACATGGGTTTGATCCCTGGGCCAGGAAGATTCCCTGGAGAAGGAAATGACAACTCACTCCAGAATTCTTGCCTGGAAAATGCCATCGACAGAGGAGCCTGGTGGGTTACAGTCCATGGGGTCGGAAAGAGTTGGACAGGACTTGGCGACTACACAACAACAAAATATAGATATTGATGGTCTTTCCATATTTATTATTCTACCAAATAATCTTATAATTGGCCTGATTTGATCTGTTACTGTTCCATAGCCTTGCCTTCAGAATCTGTGAAAGGAAGGTAATGGAAGGATATGAAAGTCAAAGTGTTAGTCTCTCACTGTGTCCGACTCATTGTGATACCATGGACTGTAGCCCAGCAGGCTCCTCGGTCCATGGGATTCTCCAGGCAAGAATACTGGAGTGGGTTGCCATTTCCTCCTCCAGGGGATCTTCCTGACCCAGGGATTGAACCCAGGTCTCCTGCATTGCAGGCAGACTCTTTACTGACTGACCAGGGGTTGCCTGAAAGGATGTAACTGTTTTAAAAATACATTGGTCAACATGTTTTCATTGGCTTTTCTTTGGCTCCCCTGTCCCTTCCCTTTATTGGATTCCTATACTCAAGCTGATTCATCAGCCAAGGAACTGCATGTGTGAAAGGGACCCTGTGAAGGAAATCAAACCACTGATCATCATTAGATATCTTCACGTAGCAAAACTAAACTCTGGCTACTTTTCCTGACTTTAGTCTATTTCTACGTGCAGTCCCTCTCCCTCTTGGCTCCTTTGTTTCTTATTCTGAATTTTGCTTGCGGCTATATTGTCAGTTTCATTTCCTCTTTTGGTCCTGCTTTCCCTCTATGCACCAATTCTAAATCCCCATGGCCAGCCCCACTCCAAAGCCTACCACACTGCACGTTTTCAGAATGGAAGGCACAATGGATCTGTTCATCTTATTGGATATACAAATAAAAGTGCTAACATTTCCCTTTTCTAACATTTTCAGCTAGAAAAGAACCTGCCTGCCAATGCAGGAGGCACAAGAGATGTGGGTTCAATCCCTGGGTCAGGAAGGTCCCCTGGAGAAGGAAATGGAAATCCACTCCAGTATTCTTGCCTGGAAAATTCCATGGACAGAGGAGCCTGGCGGGGCCATGGGGTCACAAAGAGTCAGACACAACTGAGTACGCATGCATACATGTGAGGCCATGTGTGAATATCCTGAGTTGGCTAACCACAAAGAAATCTACATCTGCCTTGTTTGCGTAAAATATTGTTAACAACTCAGTTACAAACCTTGAGAATCTGGATCTGCAGACGTATTTGTGTCTACTTCCTTACTTCTTCATTCCGAGGGAAGGGTTCCGTTGTCACTGTCATCACCCTGGTTTTTAAAGTAGGAAGCTAGGCTCCAGAGAGTCAGCAAACAAGGCTGAGTTCCTAGGGATGTGGGATCATGTATCACAGGAACACTTGAACTCTTCTACCCAGCTTATTTATAACAGAAAAGATTGCTTTTTAATGTAAATGTCTGTCTACCACCTACCATTTGTGCATTCTTGACTTTGTGGCTTTTCAGAGCCAGTTTGAGGAATCAGATCTAAAAAATCCAATGCAGTAAATAGACAATTAGAAGAATGGCATTTTTAGCATTTAAAGTATATTGATTTTTGCTATTATTCTCATTTTTCCCTATCTTTTTCCTTCTACTCCAAGGTTCTCAGAATGCCTTGCCCTCTTTGAAAGCTGCAAGATGTCAGGTCAGTTTATTGTTTGTTATTGGAATATAATTGCTTAACAATGTTGTGTTAATTTCTACTGTGTTAGATCAGCTATGTATATACGTATATCCCCTCCCTCTCAAGCCAGCCTCCCCACCTCATCCCCCTAGATCATCACCTAACACTGAACTCACCTCCCTGTGCTAGACAGCAGCCTCCCGCTAGCTATCTGTTTTACACACGGGATTCCAGATCACTTTTATATGGTGTCATGGATAAGCCACTGTCAGGGGCAAGCGGGTCTCTAGCCAAACTGCTCTGTGAAGTGTCTACCAACCTCCCTGTGAAGCTTTGGTCACTGGCAACGTTTCAGCATGTGCCGGCTCCCTCCTGTACAGTTTTAAGTGAAGAAGTAGTCAAGATGGAAACAGAATAGATTATTATCTTCTGGATATACAACTCCTTAGGCATATTTTTAAAATATGTAAGCCTCTATGCAAGTATATACAAGATACATATATGTAAGTATGTATAAAAATTTCCCAGATTTCCCCTGTTAAAGAGACTTCTCACTTGGGCTTGTCAGGGTCTTCCTTTCACCCACATTCTGAGAAGGGTCCTGACAGCCATTTTGAGTTTTGTAACGAGGAATTGAGAAGAAAAGGTGAGAGGGTTCATCAGGGTCTTCCTTTCACCCACATTCTGAGAAGGATCCTGACAGCCATTTTGAGTTTTGTAATGAGGAATTGAGAAGAATGAGACATGGGATCTGAAGCTGAAATTAAGAGTATTTGAGGAAAGATGAGGTGGTTACGACATGGAAGCAATTTTGGTTTTAAAATAAAATTTCCTTCCATCTTTTATTATCTCTCCTTCAAAGCATCTATGAGTATGAGAAAGAGTTATTTCAAAATTAGGACTGTGTTTTCTGACCGCAAGGTCATTCTCTAAGACTGGACGATGTCTGTCATGGTCATCAGCACTGCGGAGATTGTTTATCACTCGACAGACTCACCATCTGACAAAATTAGATCTTTTTCATCATCTGGCATTAGACCAGTAAACAAATCTTTATAGTCTGAAACAAAATTAGATGAAACATGGTGGGTTTAGAACATAACTAACAGCCCACGAGATGTTCTATGTGAGTGCTTTTCAAACTTTGTTGACCATTACCCATTATAAATTTTTTTTTAACATTCTATATCAACACCTGCACTTGTCTGCAAGCAATGAAACAAAAAGTTACACGAGAAAATACCCTTTTCTAATTTATTCTTACCCTTCTCTTTTCTACATACCTTTTTCTTTCTATTAATATTCTATTTAGTTTACTGGAAAAATAAAATAAATAGAATATTTAGTTTCTGCTCTTCTTACTTACCTTTTATTATCTATTTTATTCTAGCTCAAGGAAAATGCTAGTTTTTATATCCACTTCATACCTACTAAATTTTTTCACAGTTTACCTTTCGATATGGAAAGTACCATACTGTTATTAATTGATTCCAGTGCTCATTAAACAAATAGCCCCATAACAACCCAAATTCAACCCCATTTTTCCCACTTAACCATCACTAAAATTTTTTATGAATTAGTTAAGCCTAAGAGCCTAAAATTTTAATGAACAACTTATATGGTTCTGGTACAAAGACTCCACAATTTGGCTTTTCCTCCTCTGTCCTGGGAAGCTCCCAGTCATCCCCTTCGTGACAGACCTTATAGTGTTTGCTCGATCCTACCACAGGGGCCCCAGTGGGCTCCTGCTTTCCATGGGCATTGCTTATCACCAGCTGGGTTGACTGTTACCCAGATACCTAGACACACTGGTCTAACTGGACCTCTTAAGATACATATTCTGAGTGGAACTGAATTTGCCATGCTCCTCTGGACAGTGATTTGGTCAGCTCGACCAACCTCTAGAGGAAGCTAGATTCGTTCATCAAGTCTGCCCCTATCCATTTCATGCTTTATCCAGCCACCCACCAGGTATGTTGTGGAGCCTTCCATCAACTATTCAGCTGAACAGTTGATGGCCTCTACCTATCTCTTTCAGCTCTCTCCATCCTTTCTGGATTCCCTGCTCTGTCCCAGCTACCCTGCTTATTATCTGAACACAATTTGATGCTGCCAAAGCATCAATTTGATGCTTTGACTGTGTGCATCACAATAAACTGGAAAATTCTGAAAGAGATGGGAATACCAGACCACCTGACCTGCCTCTTGAGAAATCTGTATGCAGGTCAGGAAGCAACAGTTAGAACTGGACATGGAATAACAGACTGGTTCCCAATAGGAAAAGGAGTACGTCAAGGCTGTATATTGTCACCCTGCTTATTTAACTGATACGCAGAGTACCTCATGAGAAAACACTGGGCTGGATGAAGCACAAGCTGGAATCAAGGTTTCCGGGAGAAATATCAATAACCTCAGATATGCAGATGACACCACCCTTATGGCAGAAAGTAAAGAACTAAAGAGTCTCTTGATGAAAGTGAAAGAGGAGAGTAAAAAAGTTGGCTTAAAGCTCAACATGAAGAAAACTAAGATCATGGCATCTGGTCCCATCACTTCATGGCAAATAGATGGGGAGACAGTGGAAAAGTAGCAAATTTTATTTTTTGGGTTCCAAAATCAGTGCAGATGGTGATTGCAGCCATGAAATTAAAATATGCTTACTCCTTGGAAGAAAAGTTATGACCAACCCAGACAGCATATTAAAAAGCAGAGACATTACTTTGTCAACAAAGGTCCATTAGGACCTTGACCATAGTCAAGGCTATGGTTTTTCCAGTAGTCACATACGGATGTGAGAGTTGGACTATAAAGAAAGCTGAGTGCTGAAGAATTGATGCTTTTGAACTGTGGTTGGAGAAGACTCTTGAGAGTCTCTTGGACTGCAAGGAGATCCAACCAGTCCATCCTAAAGGAAATCAGTCCTGAATGTTCATTGGAAGGACTGATGCTGAAGCTGAAACTCCAATACTTTGGCCATCTGATGCGAAGAGCTGACTCATTTGAAAAGACCCTGATTTTGGGAAAGATTGAAGGTGAGAGGAGAAGGGGATGACACAGGATGAGATGGTTGGATGGCATCACTGACTCAATGGACATGAGTTTGAGTAAACTCCAGGAGTTGGTGATGGACAGGGAGGCCTGGTGTGCTGCAGTCCATGAGATCGCAAAGAGTTGGACACGACTGAGTGACTGAACTGAATTGAACAGTTTCACACTTCTTGCCCTGCCTGGACTCCCTGACATGCCTGCTTTGCTCCTGTTTTTCCTTCTGGTGGGACACCTTTCACAATCTCTTCCCTACCTGCCCCTCCATTAGCACGCCTCCTTTTCACCAAATTACAGGAGTGATTCTTACTCCTCCTTTGAGGCTCAGTTCCCGTCTTATCTCTTCTTGAAAGCCCCTTTCCTAACGCTCTTTATGTGGTTCCCCTATACCCTGGGCCTCTCGGTCATAACACTTATCTCTCAGCAGGGCAGTTTTTGCTCTGCTTTGCTGTCTCCCACACTAGATGGTGAGCACTTTGCGGGCAAGGAAGATATCTGATCTATGTTGACATTCCTAGCACCTCTCACAGTGTGTGTGTGTGTGATAAAAATACATAACATGGAATCTACCCTTTCCACAAAATTTTAAGTCTACAGTACAGAACTGTTAAACATATGTACATCGTGGCATGGCAGTTTGCTAGAATTTTTTCATCTTGCGTGACTAAACCAGCACAGTTTCTGAATAAATATATAAGTGCCCATTTGATTATTTTTACCATCTTAAGTCTCAACTAGATTTCGAAATATTATTAAATTTCCCCCTTCATACATTACAAGGATCTGTTCTTTCCTTGTGAGTTTCTAGATTACTTACTTTGTTCCTTTGTGTCCTATCTTGCCCTGTTTTGTTGAATTTTTTAATTCACTGTGTATCTTGGTGTTTACTTTTTCATATTCTCCAGGGCTCCTTTCCCTGCATTTGTGTGGCCACAGCTGCCTTACTATGAGCTCCAGTGTCTTTCACAGTGACCAGCATCTAGAAGGTACTTAGTGAATATCCGGTACTTTACTTCAAAGATTTCAATAGATTTTTAACAATGATATTTTTGAGTATAGGATGAGGGAGATGAAAGATTTAACTCCCATTTTATAGCTAACAGATGATCCTTTCTCTGAAATTTCATGGTATGCCTTGCATAAAAGCACACTTCTTTTTTCCAAATGATATACCTACCATTTGACACTTTTCGACGTCCCTGATGGTCATTTTTGGTCGGTAAGGTGGTATTTACATCTTCTTGGTTTAAGTCAGTTTCTAAAAGTAGGGAAATTAAGTATTAAATTAATTGAAAAGATTAAATAAATCTTATACATGAATTATCTCACTGATATGATAATAAGCAGAAATTTCCACAATCTGCTAAGTTCTGATTATTTTCATTGCTCTAATCTTAGAATCTCTGGAACAGTGTTTTGGGCAAGGTACAAGGGTCCAATGGTGATAGAGTCATGATCAAATGAATGAACACACATACATATATATGTGTGTGTGTGTGTGCGCACGTGTGCGTGTGTGTGTGTGGGGGGGCTTCCCTGTTGGCTCAGATGGTAAAGAATCTGCCTACAATGCAGGAGACCCAGGTTAGAAGATCCTGGAGAAAGGGAATGGTTACCCACTCCAGCATTCTTGCCTAGAGAATTCCAAAGACGGAGAAGTCTGGCGGGCTACAGTTCATGGAATTGCAAAGAGTCAGACATGACTGAATGACTAACACATAAATGTATATGACTTAACTTTTGTTAATAAAATCACAGCACAAAATCAGGTCATTTTCTTTCAGAAAACCTTCTACAATGCAAGGGTTATGGGAAATTTAGGACCAAATTAGTCAATGGAGTCAAGTTTAGAATGACTGCCTTATCAGTCAATATCATAAGAGGAGTTTGCAACTCTTGCCTGCCAGGCAGGAAAAGAGCGCCTTACATTCTGAGCATGCAAGAGTTTGAGGTAAATGCAACTCCTCATTGGACTTCTGTACCCACTCCCACCTGCATGCTGTCTTGAGGCTTTGTTTGGTCTGGCCCACTCCTGGCGACTTGACCACCAGCCAGAACTGGGTCTCAATCCTCAAAAGCTACCCTCTGCGCATAACCTCTTTTCCTCGTGGTCTCTCTACCCTTCCTTGCACTGCTGGTACTTTGACCTCATTAAACCTTCTTGGGTATGACCAAGGGCACTCTTTTGTAACCTGCCAGCTTCTTTTTACTAGTTAACCCATTCTGAGGGGCAGCAACTTCTTAAATTGGTTGAAATCTGTATCACACTGATTGTTAAATGGTTTCAATATTACCCTACCCCTGCCTAGATTTTCTAAATTTTATTTCTATTTATTACTATCTTCTTCATCCAATAGAGACCCCTGTAGTCCATTACTTCATCAGCTTTCTTTCAATTACCCTCGTCTTCACTGCCTCACTTGCTTCCAACCCAAATGCCAAGCAGAGTAACAATAGTGCACCCATTTTCTGTCCCCATGTTCAATACCAATGACCAAATCATCAGAGCACCCACTTAGGGTGCCAGTCAAACAAGACACACCCATACAAAAAAAACTGGAGAAACAGGAAAACTTTGGGAAGATAATTTGATATTCCATATAAAGTCATCATGGAAATACTCAGAATTTTGTTGGAATACTGTATAGTGTCATCTTTATTCCAAATGTTATTTGTATTCTAAGTGCAGGCGTGGCCGCACTCTCTGATATTTCAGAACTTACTACAAAGTAAGATCCCATGGACAGGGGAGCCTGGTGGGCTATAGTCCATGGGGTCACACGGACATGACTTAGTGACCAAAGAACAGCAACAATACACAAAGTTTATAAGGGAAAAGGGAATAGTGTCATTAAGATGTGATTTCGTGGACTTCCTTGGTGGCATAGTGGATGACAATCTGCCTGCAGATGCAGGGGACACGGGTTTGATCCCAGGTCCAGGAAGATTCCACATGCCGTGAGGCAACTAAGCCCGTGCCACATAACTACTGAGCTTATGTGCCACAACCGCTGAAGCCTGCAAGCCGAGAGCCTGTGCTCCACAACAAGAGGAGCCACTGCAACGAGAAGCCTCCAAACCGCATCTACAGAGCGGCCCACACGCAGCACAAAGACGCAGCACAGCCAAAAATAAATAAGCAAAAGAAAAAAACTTTTTAAAGGTGTGATTTCTGTAGCATTCTTATCAGATACTTTATTTCAAAGGATACACTAAACCTATAGTTTATTTTGTCAATAATTTACCTGAAAAGTGATGAAATATGGATATCTATTTATATTAGTGATTTTATTTTAACACATGTTTCAATACTATTTTAATAGCAGCCCTATAAAATATCACATCTAATAGATTACCTGATTGATACGGCTGGAAATTTGCCAACTCTCCAAGTGCAACAAGTTTCTCCTGTGGAAAAATTTTGCAAAAAAAATCTGTAATCAGAGAATTAAATGACCACATTACTAACCCAACCATTCTTTACTAGAAACGCACTTTGTTTCTGGATATTTAAGTAACCAACTACTATCTTTAACATACTAGAAATTATACAATCAAATAAGTAGTGTTCTTCTGCGGATTTCTCCAAACTTCTATGGCCTTCTGCTGTTCCTAGGAATAAGATGCAAATTGAAACCACAGTAAAACAGTGTATGCCTTGATCTAGGGGAATCCATTTAAGACCATTATTAAAATCAGTTTCCTTGTGGCTATTCTGACATTACCTGAATTAGATCACTTGCCATTCTGGTCATTACTTGTTGACTTATTTCTGTATTTTTGAGATCTGTAAGAACCACCCAAGTTCCATTCTCAAATTTCACAGGCATAGAAAAGACAATCCCTTTAGGAATCCCAAACTGGCCTGCAGGGAACAAACACAAAGCAAAGCTAGACAGAAGCACTCAGATAAAGCAAGCTTCCTGGTGATACTGCAGAGGACACAGTTTTTAATGACATGGTTTTTAATGATAATAACGGCCCTAAACTTCCGCTGTTCCCTCTTTATCCCTTCCATCCCTGCTAGGTTCAGATGGCCTGCCTCTGCCTCGGGGACTAATGCGGTCCTTCTCTCCCACCTCGTCTGGATTCTTCTGGTCTGCCTCCCTAGCTTTTCCTTGGGCCTCTAGATGGTCCCTGAGCCCCAGACACTTGTCCAATTTGGCCTTTGCTCTTCCAACCTACGACTGCAGTCACAGAGCCAAAGAGCGAGCACTGGGAAGGAGAGCTGGTGATTTTCTCACAATTCCAGTTCCCAGTTTAAATGTGCTCCAAATAAAAAGATTGATAATGTTTATCACTAACTGAGCAACCTTCAGATAAAATGTCTCCTGTTTTCGTGCCTTAATCAAGTAGGAAAATTATTCACACCATTCTAGTCATCAAAAATGTTGTCACTATGGAGAACAGTGTGGAGGTTCCTTAAAAAACTAAAAATAAAGTTACCATATGATCCTGCAATCCCACTCCTGGGCATGCTTGTGGAGAAAACTCTAATTTGAAAAGATATATGCATTCCAAAATTCATAGTACTATTTACAATAGCCAAGATGGAAAAGTAACCTAAACGTCCATTGACAGATGACTGGATAAAGAAGATGTGTTAACATATTATAATGAAATACTACTTACCCATAAAAAAGAATGAAATAATGCCATTTGAGTAATACGGATGGACCTAGAGATCATCATACTAAGTAAGACAAATACCATATGATATCACTTATATGTGAAATATTAAAAAAATGGATACAAATGAACTTATTTACAAAACAGAAGTAGACCCACATACATAGAAAACAACTCATGGTCACCAAAGGGAAAGAGGGGAGGGATGAATTAGGAGGATGGGATTGACATATACATACTGTGCTATGCTGCGCTCAGTCGTGTCCGACTCTTTGTGACCCCATGGACTGTAGCCTGCCAGGCTCCTCTGTCCATGGGATTCTCCAGGCAAGAATACTGCACTGGGTTGCCATACCCTCCTCCAGGGGATCGTCCCAATCCAGGGATCGAACCTAGGTCTCCCACATTGCAGGTGGATTCTTTACTGTCTGAGCCACCAAGGAAGCCCAGGGATACTGCAGTGGGTGGCCGCTCTCTTCTCCAGGGGATCTTCCTGACCCAGGAATCGAACTGGGGTCTCCTGCATTGCAGGCAGATTCTTCACTAGCTGAGCTACCAAGGAAGCCCATTTACACACGACTATATGTAAAACAGATGACCAACAGGGAACCAACAAGGACTTATTGTATAGCATAGGGAACTATGCTTAGTATTCTGTAATAATCTATATGGGAAAAGCATCTGAAAAGGATGTGTGTGTGTGTGTGTGTGTGTGTGTGTATATATATATATATATATATATATGAGTCACTGAACTGCATACCTGAACGTTAACACGACATTGCAAATCAACCATACTTCAGTGAAAATAAATGTTGTCACTAGGGCAAAATATTGAGGGGAGTCAAGAAACCAGGAAACCAGGATCTGGAAGACTTTTCTGTAGAGGATGTCCCACTCTGTCCACTCTGTTTGGTCTGTAAGGAACCAACCTTACAAGCAGACAACAGATGGGAGCTTATACACCTGGTACCATCTCAGGGACACAAGGATCACTTGCTTCTCACCTCACTTGCCCCCAGCATTGAGCACTTATTGATGAATTCCTATAGAGATGAACTAAACTTAATTTTTTTTTTTTTTTTTTTTGAATCTTTGTTCCCTGACCAGGGTTCAAACCCATGCCCCCTGCAATGGAAGCACGGAGTACTAACCACTTCCCTAATTATACCAGGGACTTCCTAATTAAACATTTTACCAAAAAAAGGTGAGGTTTTAAATGCCTATTTCACTAAAAAGGTAACATAGTGGTTTGAATTCACATGATGGGGATGTTCGTGCACTTTCACTTTAATTGAACAAGACTCTTTGAGCGTCTACCCATGAAGGAGCAACAAGAAGACCCAGCCAAGGCCCTGCCCTCAGAGTGGATGAACTCTAATGGAGAGGACATATGCAGTTCACAGCCCATCCATAAAGGCAGGCTGTGATATCCTCTCCGATAGAGGAACACATGCTATGTGAGTACAGAGGAGAGATGACATGTATTCTGACTTGCAGGATTTGAGGAGACTTCCTTGAGCTGTACCATAGTCACTGAAACAATGGGAAGAATCACAGTTCCATTAATAATATAAAGGATACAAGAGGTGGGTCACACTGGGGAGCAGGACAATAGGTTTAATTTGGTGTACGTCAGTTTGAAGTGACAACATGACATCTAAGTGGCAACGTTTGACAGGGCAGGGCTCAGCAGTGAGACCCAGGCCTGGAGCTTTGGGAATGAATGGGCTTTGCCCAGGGAGAATGGAAAGCTAAAAGGTAAGAGATAATCTAGGTAGAGTCTACACTCTAGGTAGAGCATCAGCTATTCTTTCCTTCCTATATTTTAAACACAGAAGTGCTTTGTATAGTTTTTAGCAGATTAAAATAGTAAGGATATAAAAATATATACACATCTTTTGCAGATGGAGAGCAAGCTTTCCACATCCCGGTTGCTGCCTGGTACCCAAAGGGCGGTGCCCTTTGTATCTTGCGTCTGTGTCTTTGCTCCTGTGGCTCCGGCACCCAGGTGTTTTTCCCATACTTGTCTGTCAGGGAAACGTGACTCAGACTTGCAGGTGACACTTCTGAAGTGTCCCCTCCTTTCTGATGCCTGTCTTGATCTTCCTGCTGCCTACTGAAAACTGACATTGCTTTCCCCTCCTCAGCTGGGAAACAGTGACAAAAACTCAATGGGATGATTTCATTGACATATGTGACTCTCCTTTTCTCTGCTGTGAGTTTCCTAATAGGCAGAAGCCAGGCCTTCTCCCTGTGTGTGTTCCCAGCACATACACACAAACTACTGTGGCATTGCTGAATGGACGAGTGAAGGAATGCATGCATGCATGCATGATTATGGATTCGTGAAAATCCAGATAGCTCACAGAACCTGTAAAGAGGCAGACAGGTGAGGACACAAAAGTAGGAGCACAAGGCATACACTGAGGTTTTTAACCACCGTAAGACATGAAAAAACCCAGATTTACCTTCGCTCAACACCCCTAGAGACACAATCTCCCCCGGGGGTGAGCCGTGGCACCAGTATTTCAGCGTAGTGGCTACACTGTGTGCAACCAGCATGCCTCCAAGTCGTCTTCCTGTGGCAGCCAACATTTTAAGACTTGCCACAAACTCTCTGCTTACCCACTCCCTGTGAGGAGAGAAGGAAACGATTTTACAATGGAGAAAGGACTAGGAATGGAAAAGAATGTTCCCTGGGTCAGTGCATCTAAACACAAGAAGTCACCTCCACAAAACAGAAATATGACTTCCTGAACCCCTCTTCAAACTTCCTCAATCCCACAAAGAGTCAACTGAAAAGTAATGAGACAGGGCAGAAAGGAGTCCTACAGTTTCAAACTAAAACCATGATAAAATCAATATGAACACAGAAGCAATTTCATCACAAAGAATGTATTCTACGTAGAGGTTATCTTGGAGCCAGGGGTATCTTTCATTTTAATTAAAATAATATCATGAAATGTTGACTTCTTCATATTGGGAAGTAAGAAATTATTAAGTTTTTAGAATCTGAAGGTTAAAAACTCAGGGAATGGTCCAGCTGGACTAGAACAATCATGAAAAGGCCGTCCCTGCGGAGCTAGCACAACAGCTCCAGGAGATGTGAGCCCAAGGACACAAATTCTAGGCATGGGTGAAGGAAGGGAAGGGAAGAAAGGGCTGATGAAATGCATGTGCTACCACTGGGAAAGTACTACAAAGTTTAGAAAAAAGTTCCAAATGCGTCCCTCCGTCCACTTCTCCCATACTCTCTTTGTGATGGTGGTGCTGACTGTGACCGGCACAGTTCTGAGGGCCTTGCCTGTCTGAATCCATTCCGTCTTTCCAGGAACCCTGTAAGGCCCGTACTCTGTTACTGTTTCCAGTTGGCACATGGAAAAACTGGGCACAGAGACACTAAGTAACTTCTCTAAAGCCACACAGCTAATAAGTGACTGGATGAGAATTCCAACCCAGGTGGCTGGGCTCCAGAGACAGTGCGTCTTAGTGCGTCTCGATTCTGTCTCTGCTGAGACCGAGCACCCAGCTTGGCCTGGACCTGCTCACCGTCGGAATTTCTAATTCTTGAAGCTTGTTTCAACTAGTTTTGATTTGAACACATATCTCTGTCTTTGCATTAATCACTTTACATAGGTTTGCTTTAGCAATAACATTAATGGAATATGTGAACCACTTTAAGGATAATCTGAAATATAAAAATTCATGATTCCAAAATCAAATAAATTGGAGGTGGGGTCTGACTAGTTGAAATTCTGTGGAATTTTCTTTGCTTCTTCAATAAAAAGCATAAATGAGGCTGAGTATGAACAATGTCAGGTTATTTTTGTACAAAGATTTCTAAGATGATTTTTAAAAGATTGTAACAATTATTATATGTTTATTCAACCTTGTTGGAATACATCACTTAAAGAGATACCATACCTATCAAAAAGCAGGCTTAAAACAGGGCGTGAATAGTGCGGAGGTCCCCAAATAGCGCTCTCATATCTGTAAACCTTGGCTTTTCTCAGATCAACGTAGTTATTTCCACTAATATTACCCCAAATGATCACATCTTTGATGCCTGTGAAGAGAAGAAATTTTAAAAATAATATAACATAAAAAATGGCCTGCAGCCTTTCTGTTTGTGTGCTTGTTTTATAACTGGTCCTTTTAAAACAGACAAATTTATGCTCCCTAAAACTCTGTAAATGATGTGGATCATCTCCTTAATCGCCAGGGTTTGGCCACTCCTAATAATGGCTGTGGGTGGCGTGGGCATGTGACTGAATTCAGGAGACACTGAAATGCTCCCTGAGTGAAACTGCTACTGAAAATGAAACCCCTGCTGTGGTCCTAACTTCACCACTCTGTTTGCCATGAAGAGGATTGTTTTTTCTCTGCTTTGACTCTGACAGTGAGTCCTTGATTCTAGACTAGATGAAAATTTGGGCCAGTCACTTGACTCCCTGCACGGCTTGTATTTCCTGCGATATGGGGGTGCTGAAATAAGAGGACCTCTGAGGAACATCTTAATCCACAGGGTTACTGAATCAGTTTGTATGTAGGAGGTACTTTTAGATGGGAGGCTCAGAAGAAAGCAAATCAGCCCAAATTCCTGCAGTATTCTGGGGGTGGAGGGGGGTGAGTGAGAAAATAACTACTAAAAACATGATATGTACTTTGAAGAAAAAGAAGAGGATGCAGTTAGAGAGAAATGGGAACTGGCATTTAATACAATTCTAATAATTGTGGATTTTTTTTTAAACAAATGTATCCAAGGTGAAAGAAGGCATTATTGATTTATTTATGAACTTATTTGCTTAAAAACTTAATTTCTTATAATTTCACACCATTTTCTAGTATGGTAATAGAATTCTTCCCTGTTCTGTATGAGTTAAGTTTGCTGTCGGCTTCAAGTAACAGAGTATCCTTCTGATTTAGCTTAACTGGAAGTTCACTTTTCTCAAATAATAAGTAGAGGTAGGCAGTGACACTGGTGTTTGTTCAGTAGCTCAAAGATGTTATTGTCTTGGCCTTCCCCTCATAGTCCAAAAATGGCTCCAGCAGTTTCAGTTATCACACTCATAACAGTTGCGTTCAAAGGCAGGCAGTAGGAAAAAGAATTTTCCTTGTAAGCTTTAAGGCCCTTTGTGGTTCTAAATGCCTTAAGTTATGCTAGAGAAAATTATAGTGGACATCTGCTATTTTTCCCTTAACATCTCTATTTTTTTTTTCCTTTAACTGCATACATGTTTTTCTTTAAGGTAACCTTCCCCAATTTCAGCCCATTTGTTTTGGGTAAAGCTGTTCTCATACCTCAAGTTTATCAATGGGTATGAGACCGAGATTCCAGATTTCTGATCACAACAGTTGATCCGATCTCCTGTTCTGATCACAAGAGTTGAACAGATCTCCTCATCTCCGATCAGGAGACGGGCACATGGTCCAAGATTGAAGGCAAAAGGAGAAGAGGGTGGCAGAGGATGAGATGGTTGGATAGCATCACTGATTCAATGGACATGAGCTTGTGCAAGCTCTGGGAGACGGTGAGGGACAGGGAAGCCTGCTGTGCCATAGTCCATGGGGTTGCAAAGAGTCAGACACAACTTAGCGACTGAACAACACATGGTCCAGGCATAGCCAATGAGAAAATATTCTGCTAGATTTTATACAAAGAATTAAGAGAGTTTTTTTTTTTTTTTTTTTGCCCCATGGGGTTGTTGAACGATGATGTCAGGTGCCATTTTGCCACTTTTTAGAGAAAGTCAGTCTGAGAATCAGCCCAAAGCTATGGAAAGTAGAGCTGAGTGATGAGCCAAGTGACAGCACAGGCTTGACATCATCATTTAATTGACATCATCATTTGAACTCCAGCATCTGGCTATGCCTGAAATAAGAACTACCCCAGCACTCTTATGTGGGAAAACACCCTCTGTCTGACTTCTGTCTCTTTGAGTGGACTTTCTGTCACTTGTATGAAGCAAAAAGCAGAGGAGAAAAGGGAAGTTATACCCATTTGAATGCAGAGTTCCGAAGAATAGCAAGGAGAGCTAAGAAAGCCTTCCTCGGTGATCAGTGCAAAGCAACAGAGGAAAACAATAGAATGGGAAAGACTAGAGATCTCCTCAAGAAAATTAGAGGTACCAAGGGAATATTTCATGCAGGGATGGGCACAATAAAGGACAGAAATGGTATGGATCTAACAGAAGAAGAAGATATTAAGAAGAGGTGGCAAGAACACACAGAACTATACAAAAAAGATCTCATGACACAGATAATCATGATGGTATGACCACTCACCTAGAGCCAGATATCCCGGAATGTGGAGTCAGCTGGGCCTTAGGAAGCATCACTATGAACAAAGCTAGTGGAGGTGATGGAATTCCAGTGGAGCTATTTCAAATCCTAAAAGATGATGCTATGAAAGTGCTGCACTCAATATGCCAACAAATTTGGAAAACTCAGCAGTGGCCACAGGACTAGAAAAGGTCAGTTTCCATTCCAATCCCTAAGAAAGGCAATGCCAAAGAATGCTCAAACTACCACACAATTGCACTCATCTCACATGCTAGTAAAGTAATACTCAAAATTCTCCAAGCCAGGCTTCAACAGTACATGAACTGTGAACTTCCAGCTGTTCAAACTGGTTTTAGAAAAGGCAGAGGAAGCAGAGATCAAATTGCCAACATTCGATGGATCATAGAGAAAGCAAGAGAGTTCCAGAAAAACATCTATTTCTGCTTTATTGACTATGCCAAAGCCTTTGACTGTGTGGATCACAACAAACTGTGGAAAATTCTGAAGGAGATGGGATCACCAGACCACCTGACCTGCCTCTTAAGAAACCTGCATGCAGGTCAGGAAGCAACAGTTAGAACTGGGTATGGAACAACAGACTGGTTCCAAATTGGGAAAGGAGTACGTCAAGGCTGTATATTGTCACCCTGCTTATTTAACATATATGCAGAGCACATCATGAGAAATGCTGGGCTTGGTGACACACAAGCTGGAATCAAGATTGCTGGGAGAAATGTCAATAATGTCAGATATGAAGATGACACCACCCTTATGACAGAAAGTGAAGAACTAGAGAGCCTCTTGATGACAGCGAAAGAAGAGTGAAAAAGCTGGCTTAAAACTCAAGATTCAGAAAACTCAGATCATGGCATCTGGTCCCATCACCTCATGGCAAATAGATGGGAAACAGTGGAAAAACAGTGACAGACTTTATTTTGGGGGGTTCCAAAGTCACTGAAGATGGTGACTGTAGCCATGAAATTAAAAGATGCTTGTTCCCTGGAAGAAAAGTTATGCCCAGCTTTTTTAAAAGTGTATTAAAAAGTATATTAAAAAGCAGAGACATTACTTTGCCAACAAAGGCCCGTCTAGTCAAGGCTATGGTTTTTCCAGTAGTTGTGTATGGATGTGAGAGGTGGACTCTAAACAAAGCTGAGCACTGAAGAATTGATGCTATTGAACTGTGGAGTTGGAGAAGACTCTTGAGAGTCCCTTGGACTGCAAGGAGATCCAACCAGTCCATCCTAAAGGAGATCAGTCCTAGGTATTCATTGGAAGGACTGATGTTGAAGCTGAAACTCCAATACTTTGGCCACCTCATGCGAAGAGCTGACTCACTGGAAAAGACCCTGATGCTGGGAAAGATTGAGGGCAGGAGGAGAAGGGGATGACACAGGATTAGATGGCTGGATGGCATCCCCAACTCAATGGACATGAGTTTGAGTAAACCCCGAGAGTTGGTGATGGACAGGGAGGCCTGGTGTGATGCAGGTCACAGGTTCGCAAAGAGTCAGACACGACTGAGCGACTGAACTAAACTGAACTGTATGGAAAACGTCCCAAGTAAGCATCCCAATGCACTACGTCTGAGAAACAGGTTTATGTGTGACTTGAACTCAAGGAAAATTTTGAAAATATTTGCTACCTTCTTGGCATCTGGAATTTTCCTGAAATGATTCTCCATGAAGGCTTACCTAGTTCATGTCACTTTAACTCTGTCATTGCCAACTTCCTCCCTGCTACTTCACTTCAACTGCTGCCCTTCTATCATTTCCCTTTCTTTGTCCCAACTGGTCTCCATTTGTTTTTCTTTTCTGCTTATCCTGTGCTCCCTTTAAACACAATACATTTTCTGATTCTGTCTCATTCTCTTATGATTATGGAGTCTACCAGCCCAAACATTACTAGGAACAGAAACTGATAAGATAGCATAATCTTAACAAGTTTACTATCCTTACAAACCATTACCACGTGCCAGGCACTCCTCCAAGCCCTTTTGAAATGCTATCTCTTTGAGTCTTGGCATCAATTCTAGGAGGTAGGTGGTACACACATCCTGATTTTACAGGTGAGGAAGTAAATTACAGTAAGGTTAAGTGATTGCCCCAAGTCACACAGCTGGGAAGTGGGGTGGGGCCATTTTAACAGAGCCCTGATATGTTTTAAAAAACACTGATGACCTTAGATAACTATTCTCATGCGGGGAAAAAAACTGAATATTTTCAAATTATTACTTGAAAAATAGGAATCTTATTATTTAAATACTTGTTTCTTAATTTTTATAATGATGTTAAAAGATCAGCTAGTCATAAAAACTAAGGAAATCAAACCAGTCAATCCTAAAGGAAATCAACCCTGAATATTCACCGGAAGGACTGATGCTGAAGCTGAAGCTCCAATACTTTGACCACCTGATGGGAAGAGCTAACTCATTGGAAAAGACCCTGATGCTGGGAAAAATTGAGGACAAGAGGAGAAGGGAGTGACAGAAGATGAGATGGTTGGATGGCATCGCTGACTCAATGGACATGAGTTTGAGCAAACTCAAGGAGATTGTGATGGACAGAGAAGACTGCATTTCATGGGGTCACAAAAGAGCTGGTCACAACTGAGTGACTGGACAACAACAATTAAAATGTTTGCACAGAGTTGAAATCACACAATCAGAAATTCTTGGCATCTGCTCCATACTTTCTAGTCCAGATATCCTGACTGATTTTAGAAGGGACAGGTTCTTCCTGGAACCTGCTGCTGTGACATATGTTAAAAACCAAACATGGAAACTCGAGTTCACTCACATGAGGGAGTAATTTTCAGTTTCCTGGCCAGTGCTGCCTTCGCTTGGCCTTCCATACCCAAGGCTACAGCGATAATATTGCAGGCAAAGGTTGGGGCATATTTCATAAGCAAAGCTGTTTTGAGATTCACAAAGGTTTTCCCTCCCACAATAATTCTGGCAAATTTGCAAGCATTTTTCTCAATCAAGGATCCGTAGAGCTGACACAGAGAAGCTCTGCTGCGGATGCAGTCTTCCAGACTGTATATCTCCTTGTCCACGTGGTCATCCAGGATGATGATCACGTGGGCCCCGTGGAAGGCCTCCTCTGCTTGGGTGCAGATGGACACACTCTGGAGGTAGGGTGACGCCAGGTCCTCAGCCTCTTGTTTGTGGCTTATGAGTATTTCTTCTGTGTGCTTATTGTCAAATAGGTTTATGCTGATTTCCATTTGTGGTCCAAACACTTCACCACTTGTCAAGATGGGAATTAGATGGTAGCAGGCAAGAGATGATGCACTAATAAAAATGGAAAACCAGATTATAAATGGTTAAATCTTTGGCTCCTTTTCAGGTTCTATTCTTAATAGGTATTTTTTTGCATGTGCACTAATACTTGATTAGTATCTTAAATTGACATACACAGCCGCACAGATATTTTCAAGGCTAGGAATCAAAAGTAAAACAAAAAATTTCTCACTGTTACCTTCTTGTTTTGGTTATCTGAAAACAATCCCAAGGTAAGAAGTGTACTTATTTATAAGGCTTTTCCAATTAAACAGAATAGTCAGAAAGCAAAATTTAAAAGAACTGTGTCATGTTACTGTAATTTCATGTTTGGAAGTGTGAAAGTGTTAGCCGTTCAGTTGTATCTGACTCTGTGCAACCCCATGGACTGTAGCCCACCAGGCTCCTTTGTCCATGCAATTCTCCAAGCAAGAATACTACAGTGGGTTGCCATTTCCTTCTTCAGGTGATCTTCCTGACCCAGGAAATGAACCCACATCTCCTGCATTGGCAGGTGGATTCTTTACCACTGACCCACCAGGGAAGTCCATTTAACCACAGCTCTTTTCTATTTAGCCACAATTTAGCCAGTATTTGAGTACTCTATAGCTTGGCTGATAATGAGAGCCCTAATGACCCCTGCAGGGACTTCAGGAATACATCTGGGCACTTTTGATTTTCATACTGGGTTTGGAGAGAGCTGCAATGGGGTTTTCAAGAGCATCTGTACCATTTTAATCCTTTAAAAAAATACCTAAAGCAGATGTAATATTAAATCTGGGTGTTTGGTTCATGTATGGTTATTACATCACTTTCAGTTCTTTTAGCATTTGGAATATTTCATAATAAATAATTTTTCAGATGAGCCTGTATATTAGGATACACACATAAGCAGTAAGAAGGGCAGTGTGAGAGACAGATTAAGAGGTGAGGAAAGGGGGAGGGAGAGATCCAGTAAGATGGACAGCAAAAGAGGAAAAGAGAGACACAGCGCAGAGAAAGAGAGAAGAAGCAGCGACAAACATTGAACGTGCCCTCCCAGCACTGAGAGCGAGGGTGATGGAAGTGAGAAAGGGAAAGAAGGGGCAGGAGCGAGGAGGGCAGGTAATGGAGCATGAGGGCATCGGGAAGACCCAACGACGAGGATGGCGGTGGCACGTGTGGAAGAGGAAGAAGGCAGCAGTCAGGAAGACGGGGGCGGGGAGGAAGGAAGCAAGGGGAAGGGAAGGATGGCACGACGACAGATAGCGGGAGACACACAGAGAGAGGGCGGGGGGCTGGAGGCAGTCATGCAAAGTAAATGTCCTTGCTATACACTGCTCTTAGATTCAGTACGTACGTGTATTACATGCATATCACACACACATTAAAACTGTATGTAGTCTAGAACTCATGGTGGTGGTTTAGTCGCTGAATTGTGTCCCACTCTGTGTAACCCCATGGACTGTAGCCCACCAGGCTTCTCTGTCCATGGGATTCTCCAGGCAAGAATACTGGAGTGGGTAGCCATTTCCTCCTCCAGGGGATCTTCCCGACTCAGGGGTCAAACCCAGGTCTCCTGCATTGCAGGCGGATTCTTTATGGATTGAACCACCAGGGAAGCTCTAGAACTCATATATGGGGCTATATTAGGTGACATATATGCATATACATATACTGTGTATCTATAATAGTCTTATACCTACATAAAAATCTCAAACTTGACATTCAGATATTCTTCTATCATGTAAGTAATTCCATATCATTTTTCCTTTCTAAACATAAAAAGCCAGTCTCATGAATCCTGGGATTTGATGGTCCCACCTGGTGATCCAGACCTGCAAGGGGATAACAAGACCTTTCAGGGATTCCTTCTCCAGCTCTTTTTCTATATGTGCCCCCAGGTTTTCTTCAGCAACTCTCTTCATCAGCTCAGTCGTCATGCTAGAGGTGACACCATAGTAAAGCTAAATATTGGGAAAGAAAAAAATCAACAAGATAGCTGACAATGGCTATAATGGAAAGTTCTTGTTTCAAGCCCAAATAGAGTAAAAAGAGAGCCGAGAGACTACCTTATAAAGAAAGGCACTTGAAAAATACAATAATAGAGCAAAAATGTTACAGACAGATAAGTCAATTTAATTTTTATACCTGTGCATGTTCTAGGAACTCGTTATATCCTCCCAAAAGCAAACCCTTTCCTCCACGATCCAACAGCTCTCTCCAGACGATAGGGGACTTGTTGTGACTCCACCTATTCTTTTTGCACAAATCTTTCAGCCACTCCTATGGAATGATATTGTCCATGAGAAGTCACACATTGCATCTGCCTTGGAATTCAATTCAGTACTTTGGACCTCTGTGTATACATAATAAAATTTAGATATCTTTAAACTGTAAAATACAAATATAGAAATAGTGATGAGTTGAATAACAAATTAATCAAGTAAGAAAGCGCATTCTTCAAATTCGTTGACCAAATAAAGGTATTGAAAGTTGCTCTCTTTCCTGAGCAGACTTGAAGCACAAGTGTTTAGCTTAAAGTAGAAGCCAAATTTTCTGACTCAAATGGTCTTTTGTATTAGCTGTCTCTGGTCTTAGGGCCATATAAATTTGATATTGCTTTCCAAATATGTGAGTATAGTTTATATTTTTTAGACTGAATTAATGAGCTAAAATTATCTGGGGATTTCTGATAATATTTACTGAGAAAAAGCTTAACTCATCATTATCTGGTCTGCACACACCAGGCCTTCCAATGACAATACCTGCAGAGAGAAAGTGCAACGTTGCCATGGGGATAAACCCTGTGGCAACATCCCTGTCTTTGGAGGTGTGTGTAATGAAGCTACCTTACAAATCACATCTTAGAAATGAATTTCCCTTGTTGACGTTTTCACGATGATGATTCCCCCATGGTCCCTCCGGCTGCAACCGAGGCTCACCAGTGAAGTATTGGGAATCTGGAAGAAAGGGACTCTACCTCAAAGGCCTGCAGCAGCAAGCAGGGTATGGGGGTGTCCTGGCAGGAGCTGGGAGAGTATGTATGGAACTGGCCCCTGAGGGAGCTGAATCAGGAGTGGACCATAAACCTGGATAAGAGAATTTATCAAAGTGAGGCACTCTTCTGTTCAAGAGTGCTCCCTGACGAAGGCCTCAGAAGAGTGTGCAAACACGTTGCTAGGACTGTTCTTCAAAGCTTTGAGGAAGGGGTGAAATAAAACGGAAATGCCAGAACTGTCATGAAAGATCATGGAAGAAGGGATGAAAATGCTTAGGAAAAAATGGGCTCGTTACAGTGGGTATGTTACAATGGAGGGCTGGAAACTCACTAGTCCGCTGTGTCCTCTGGAAGGGTCCGGAGGACACTACATTCACCAGAGTGACAAGGAATGCACCCATGAGAAGGGTCTCAGCATCACTGAGAAGCCCTGTGTGGCTGTCATTTCTAGGCCATGGCTGTAAAAGGTCACGCTGTTATCAAAGAGCTGGACCCCCTAGGAAGTTGGATGATAGAATTCTGAAATAAAAGAAGACAGGGGGCAGTGCCTACCAGAGACCGTCTACTGTGAAAGAACCACTAAGCAACCCCAGCAGTAAGAAAACTTAGACAGCTGAAGGCACAATGGAGGCATGAGAAAGTTACGCAATGGCCCAAGAACACAAGTTATCACTCCACAGAGCGAGTGCAGCCACTAATGCTGACTTCCTGTTAATGGCGCTAGCCCCCGAAGACTACAACCAGCCTCTTGGTGGCAAACTGATTACGTTGGATCCCTCTTCCCTGGAAACAGAAGTGATTCATCTCGATTTTAGTCAACATATATTCTGGGTAGAGAATTGCGTTTATTGTTCATAAGACTTTGGCCAGCACCCTGTTCAACACTTTTGAAAATGTTTAACCTGAATTTGGGTAAGCTTTGGGAGTTGGTGATGGACAGGGAAGCCTGGCGAGCTGTAGTCCACGGGATCACAGAGTCGGGACATGACTGAGTGACTGAATTAAACCTACCACATGGTTCTTGCATAACGTCACTTTGAATCAAGAAGCCCACGGCAGAGGAAAGGATGTATGGCTCTGAGCATGTAGCCAGGGGGTCCACTGGCCCTGTCATGTATGGAAGCATCTAGCAGTGTGGTTAGAAGAATGGAACAACCCACCGAAGGTGCAGGCACCAGCTTAGAGCCTGATACCTGCACACCCGGGTAGCAGCTTGCTCAGTTTTGTCGGCAAATGGACAAGCACAGCAGTCACATCCTGAAAAAGGAGTTGAGACGAGGGCTTGGGCCACTAAGGATACAGGTCTAAGTCACCACACCTATTGAGTCACCCGGATCTGCAGAGGGTGAGGGGGCTCCACAAAGGATAGAAGAGCAGAAACGTGAGGAGTGTCAGTTATGGGGCTGAAACGATGTGCAGTGAGACTACTGTCCGTTAACTAACTTCGACAGAGGATGAGATGGTTGGGTGGTATCACCGACTCAGTGGACAAAAGTCTGAGCAAACTCGGGGAGACAGTGAAGGACAGGGGAGCCTGCTGTGCTGCAGTTCCTGGGGCCGAAAAGAGTCAGAAATGACTTAGCGACTGAACAATAACAATTTCTTATAAAGGTAACCAGAATTCTGGAAGAGTTGTTCCCAGATAGTGTGAAACTTACCATATGGAGCATGTGGATCCCAAAGGCACAACTGTTGAACTAGCAAATCCTGTCACATGTTGTCCCTATTTCTCCTTCGTGACCAAGGCATGCATGCCTTCTGCCACCGGGTATATTGACTACTGATGTTCCAGTGCTGGGCATCTCTCTGGAAATTGACCTCAACCAAAATGTTCCTTTGCTTAAGGTTAAGTGTCTTCCCCAGGGCAGTCCACATCCTGTGACTGTTAGCTGTCGGAGAATAGAAACCTGGCCCCCTTGCGGATTTGGGGGGTATCTCTGAAGGGTCATACCAGCTTTCGAGTTCCCTGTAGGGCCAGCTGCACAATCCTGCAGCCTTCATTCTTTCTCAGTATGCTGTTCCCAAGAGTACTCCCCAGTAAAGGAAACTCCTTCACCTAAATTTCCACCTCAATTCAACTGAAGGTCATGTCAAGTAAACAAGTCCCTCATGCCATTAGAAATCAATATGAAGGAGAATTGAAAGTTAAAGAGTGCATACAGGCTACGTGGATTCTTATAGGAAAAAGAACAGCCAAATTTATTCTACTTACTGATTAGGGCCTCATTTGTTCTACCAGGCACTAGGAAGAAATATGAATAATGTTTTGATCCTGAGAAGTAGGGATTTATTAGTATCAGAATATCAATAGTACAAGAACATTCAATACTGGAAAGCTATCTGATACACTAGCTAATATTTAATAAAACCGGAGCACACTTTTATGTGTATGTGAGTTTAACAAACTATAAAGGCCTCTTACCTCCCAAACATCAGGATGTTGTGTAATTTTATGTATCCGGAAATCAGGAAGATTCTTTTGTAAATAATCTGCCAGAAGTTCTGCTTTTGCATAATACGGGCAATCTGCTCTACCTAAAAGAGTTCAAATTAGCAATATTTTCTTTCATCACGTGGAAATTATCATGTAGTTCTAAGCATTTGTCATATAATTATGGAATTAATCACACAGTCACAAAGTAATTTATATAGAGTTATAACTTAAACTGTCATTCCATAAACTTTTGATTTTTATTATATTGGCAAAATAAAATTAATTTCATAGGAGAGCGGAATCATAAGTAATAAAACGTAGAAAGGAAAAAAAGACTAATGAATATTTATTCTCCTCCAGTTCTATTTTTAGACCTCAGATCCTCTAAGAGACTGCCAGGTTACTAATTAAGCATGAACTACTAATAATGAATGACTAATTAGTAGCTATGAAAAGGCAAAGTGTAAAGTGAGGAGTGGTAAAATCACTGGAGGACCTGATATGTGTGGCAGGAATGCTGTGGGAAGGGGACGTGGAGGGAGAGAGAAGAGTCTGGGATAACTTTTTGGTGTGGGGAGGTGATCCTGACCTTACTAGAGAGAAATTGTGGGTGAGAAGTTTCAATTATAGGCAAGTGCAGTTGTAAATGTCTGTGGTATATCTGAGTGGATATGACCATCAGGCAGCTGCATTGTTCAAACTGAAGAGCGGGCCTCATGTGATGCCCTAGGATACAGATTTTGCAGTCATCAACATAGAGAAAGTGACAGCCACTAAAGTGGGTGGGACTGAATGGATGTCTGGGGCAGAGGACAAGAGCAGCACCCTCTCTATGGCCTTCTTCCCTGGTCACTCCCAGTCACCAGTTCTTCAACCTTCTGGTGACTTCTAAGCCATCAACTCCTCTCAAACTCCTATTAGCTTCCCTGTCTAGTTCAAATCCAAGGCTCACTAATTCAGACCACTCTCTGGCTCTTGTCTTAAATTCTCTTGCCTCACTGTGCCTCTGGCAAACTAGCCTGGTAAAGGCCCATCACCCTGGATGAGCCCAATAATCTGCCTTTCCTGTGCCTGAGTTCCAAGTACTGGCACCCCGGGATAAACATGGTAGGACCAAGCAGAGGAGTCATTATAAATTCATGGTCACCAGTCTCAGTTGGCACCACCAACTCATGGACATGAGTTTGAGCAAGCACCGGGAGTTGGTGATGGACAGGGAAGCCTGGCCTGCTGCATTCCATGGGGTCGCAGAGACTGAGCGACTGAACTGAACAGAGTCTCGGTTGGCCCCCAACACTTTCTGGAGATCCCTCTGTTTCCCTTAGCAGCACTCTCTTCTGTTCTCTACAATTACTGTTACAAACTTTGTCTATTTCCTTCTCTCCACTATTTTTCTGCAATATCAGAAGACAATAGGAAATTCTTTTCGCTTTACACAAACTAAACCAAATCATACAAAAAGGTATCAGCTGGGAAATCCCTCAACCTCCTGCCATCAAACCTATCAGCCTATCTGCGTTTGGACTCATTCTTACCTTCTTTCTTCTATTTGATGAAAGAGGGGTTCTACCTTCGGTCCAGGTCTAATCTCACCACTTATGATCTGAACACCACCCTTTTCCTCTTCTATTGGTTATCTCTCTAACGTCTTAGCTCTGTTCTATGGCCTGTTTCCATCATATTTAAATATACTCATTATATTTAAGTTTCTCCTGTCCTAAGAAATAAAAAGCCAATGACTCCCTTTAGCTATTGCCTACTACCTGCTCTTTTCTATTAAAGCTTTTTGAAGCAGTTCTTTACACTTGCCATCCCCAGTTCCTCACTTCTGTTTCCCATTCCACTGCAATCTGGCTTTTCGTATAATTCTCTAGAAGGTCACCAAGGACCTTAATGTCACTAAATCCAATGGATACTTTTTGATGCTTTTCTTATTGACCCTTGGTAGCATTTGTCTCCCTTCTACTCGAAATACCCACAATGGTGGGGGCGTTCTTCAGGTTGTTTTTTTTCCTCCTTCTCTGGCCCCTCCTCATTACACTTTTAGGTTCCTTTCATTTATCAATTCATTAAAAGATTAGCATTCTGCGGGGCATCTTAGCTTCATTCTCTATGATTCTTCCTGTATAATCTCCTCCATTCTCTTGGTTTCAAGTAGAAATCTGTATTTCCAGTTTAGAACTATTTCCTTATCTATCTTTTTATGTTCTTGTATTTTTTCAACTCCTTCCGAATGTCTCATAGGCACTCAGCATGTTTATCATAGTTTTGTCACTACTCTCCCACTATATCTGCTCCTTCTTTTATGTTACGTCCATCTACCCAGTTATTTGGGCTTCCCAGGTGGTACTAGTAGTAAAGAACCCACATGCCAATGCCGGAGACATGGGTTAAATCCTTGGGTTGGGAAGATCCCCTGGAGGAGAGCATGGCAACCCCCTCCAGTGTTCTTGCCTGGAGAATCCCACGGACAGAGGAGCCTGGTTTCAGTTCACAGGGTCGCATGGAGTCGGACATGACTGAAGTGACTTAGCATGCACACACCCGGTTATTTAAGGGTATTAGGAGTACTCACAGTGTGAAGCCTGCTCTGCTTTTTATCAATGACTTCCCATCTACCCAGTTATGCAAGCTACTGCTAGAAAAGAATTTTAACTCTTCCTTCCTCCATCCAGTTAAATATCTAGTTCTACAGATTGTGTCTCCTTAACATCTCCCCAGTCCATTCAGTTCTTTCCAACTCCATTGCCCACCATTCCAGGCCAGGCCACCAGTATCTCCTTCCCGGACTACAGTACCTAACAGGGCTCTGGATAACCAGTCTTTTTCTTCTCACACTGTAGTGATAACACTCAGATAAAATGCAAATTATGTATTTGCATTTTTCTATTTTGCATTGATTATGTATTTACAAAATACAAAATCAATGTATTTTGCACTGATTATGTACTTCCTTTCAAAAGCCTTCCATGTACTTTGGGTAAAGTTTAAAATACTGAACACGGCTCACAAGAATCTTTTGATATATTATCTAACTCTGGCCTCAACTGATAATAGTGCCTTCCTTGTACTCTATGCTTCAACCCTACTAAATCTCTTTCAATTTTCTGCTTATATTCTCCATCATTACCCAACTAGTGCTCCTCATTCCAGCCCTGCTCCCAGCTATCCATGCCTAATTTACTCTCCTCCTTATAAGTTCCTCTCTGACAGGTTATGCTCATCTTTCAGGACTCTGATTAAAAAATCCCTTTCTCAGATCACCAGCCCAGGTTGGGTGCATGAGACAAGTGCTCGGGCCTGGTGCACTGGGAAGACCCAGAGGGATCGGGTGGAGAGGGAGGTGGGAGGGGGGACCGGGATGGGGAATACATGTAAATCCATGGCTAATTCATTTCAATGTATGACAAAAACCACTGCAATGATGTAAAGTAATTAGCCTCCAACTAATAAAAATAAATGAAAAAAAAAAAAAGAAGAAAAAAAAAAAACCCTTTTCCGGGAAGTCTCTGCCACTGCTACTGCTCCGATAGAACCCAGCCTGGCCATTGCCACAAATGCTTCTTTGCACATTTGTTTACCACTGTCTTTCCAGCATACAGTCAGTCATTGCTCAAAAATATTCTTCTGAATGAAAAAAGAAACAAAGGAAATAGGTTTCAGGCAGATGGGAGATGTCAACTGTGTTAACGCTTCCAAGAGGTCAAATAAGACAATGACAGACAGCTCCTGTAAAAGTCATTGGTGATTTTGGTGAGGGCCGTTTTGGAAAGGAGGCAGAAGTAGAAACCAGATTTAGGCAGCAGCAGAAGCCAGATTGAGGACCTGGAGATAGATGAGCAGTCTACTCGAGAAAGTTGCTGAGAAGGAAAGGAAACAGGTACAACAGCCTGTTGCAGTAAGATGCTCTTCGGTGGTTTTCTCGGTATCAGTCCACATTTCCAATCCCTCTCCTCCACTGCTGACAAGGTGGATTTCCTAAAATGCAAACTCATTAAGATACCCGCCTGCTTAAAAATTTTAAATGACTCCTCATTGTTTTCAAGATACAGCTCAAACAACTTTGCTTGGTGTCTCTGAAGGGCAAAGATCTGACTCTTTCTCCCATTCTTTTTTTTTAAGCCTTTAAAAAAATTATTTTTTATTTTTAATTGGAAGATGATTCTTTTGCAATGTTGTGTTGATTGCTGCTGTACAACATGAATCAGCTCTAGGTATACATACATCCCCTCCCTCCTGAGCGCCCCCCACCCACCCATCCCCAATCTAGGTCCTCACCAAGAATCACTTTACTTTACCTAGTGTATACCTCAATGGTACCCTCTCAATGTGTCCCACTCTCTCTCCCCTCACTGTGTCCACAAGTCAGTACTCTCCGTGTTTCTATTCCTGCCCTCCTGCTCCCATATTTGACCCATGTCCAGTCACTTCCTCCATATCCAGGGACTTCTAGCCTCTGTCCCTTTATTTGGAATACCCTATTCCAAACTTTCATAAATCAGCTCAAGTCACACCTCTCAGAGCCCTGTGCACATTTCCCTCATTGCATTAACCGCACCATCAAAATTATTTGTTTACGTGCTACAGGATCCAGTGACACCAAAAGCACCTCGAAGGCAAGGATGTCTTTCCCTTCACCGTATCCTGCTTCCGGCAGTGTTTGTATATAATGACTGCTCAATTTACATTTTTGAATGAAAGCATCTTAAAGCCTGGGTGGCCCCTATAGAAGTTGGAGCGGCTACACGAGGTGAGCAGTCGTCGGTCTTCTGAGGGATCGGCTGGAGTACGGGTGTATCACTCACCCGCGAGCACGAATTTGGCCATGTCGAAGCCGGGACGCTGGGCCTGGGACCGCGGCTCCACCGTTTCCAGGTAACCACACCGCCCAGATTTGGCGCAGGCGCACTCTCAAGCTGAGCGCGGACTCTGGCGCTCAGCTGGAGAGATGCTGGGGTGCAGAGTTATACATTGCTATTAAAAGCTCTGTGGTCTCCGTTGTGCCTGTTCCCCGCAGCTAAGAAAAAGTAGTTATTCTTTTCGTTAGACTTTCTTCACTCTAAATATTTCCAACCGTCCGCGAACACACCCTTTTTGACCTATGAAGGATCCGTAAAATCTCGCGATACGCTCAGCTCGGGAGCAAACTGTCATGGCCGCGCCTATCTACAATCACAGGCATCTACTCTAAGGTGAGTGGACGACGAACTTAAGCGGAACAGTTGCTTGTACAACGCTTTAGACTTACTGCCTTTCGGAGAAAGTTGCCCGGGAAGTAAGTTGAGGGAGGTGGGTTCATACTAAAAGGTCCGGCTCCGGAAGCACGGACTTGTTACACCGGTTCTGAGACCTGGTGAGACTGGTTACATCTCCATCCCAAACTCAGGCATCCCGTGCAAGCATCACTTTAGTTTGCTGCTTCCTCCCCTGAACCGTTCTGCTTGTCCAAGTTCATATTTTAACAGTTCGTGTTTCAGTTCAGTTCAGTCGCTCAGTCGTGTCCGACTCTTTGCCACCCCATGAATCGCAGCACGCCAGGCCTCCCTGTCCATCACCAACTCCCGGAGTTCACTCAAACTCATGTCCATCGAGTCGGTGATGCCATCCAGCCATCTCATCCTCTGTCCTCTCCTTCTCCTGTCCCCAATCCCTCCCAGCATCAGGGTCTTTTCCAATGAGTCAACTCTTGGCATGAGGTGGCCAAATTATTAGAGTTTCAGCTTCAGCATCAGTCCTTCCGATGAACGCCCAGGACTGATCTCCTTTAGGATGGACTGGGTGGATCTCCTTGCAGTCCAAGGGACTCTCAAGAGTCTTCTCCAACACCAAATCCTCAGGTTGAAAAGTATCCATCAAGGTTAACCCCTTAATTTTTATTGCCGACATCTCTGTAAAATCTCTTACTGCAAAGAAAGCTTTATACGAAAACTTCCCCCTCAGAGATCCACTTCTTCTTCTTTTTAAGCCTTATTTATGCATCCACTACTTCCAAAGTAACCTTGCTGCTTTAAGACTGTGTATACACATTGCAGTAGAAGTGGAAGAAGCCCGTATTTGATACCCTTCTAAGGTAAATCTTAATGTCTCCCTAGGTGCCCACTTTAGTCTCTTTTAAATGGATTTTATATTTTTAAGTAGAAATTTTACTCTAATTTTTATTTCTCTTATAACCCCTTCCCCTGCAGGAAAACAACAGCAGGCATGAGTTTTTTTTCATATGTAGAAGCGACGTGTGTGTCATCTTGATAACTTTAAAGTCTTTTGAAAGTATTTCAATAATTAGAAGATGAATAACAGAACAGCTTCCTTTTTATGGAACCTCAGACAACTCAGTACTTTAGTTCCAACATGCAGAACTATGAGACTGTATCCTTTGGCATTTTGCAGGCCAAATATTGCTTATTCAAACTGGAACCGAAGAAACCTCTTAAATATCTTTGATAATAAAATGCATTCATCTATTAGATATCTCTTTCAGGATGCTTTAATTTTTAAATCAGGAGGTGATGGCTGTCAAACAAAGGGCATAAGCACAGTAAAAGTCTTTATAGTTGACAAACTACTTTGTCCTAGAAGACTGTCCTTGGATTCAAAACACTTTCTTGCCTCTGATAATGAACTGAAGAAAAGCTTTCATCAGGAGGCCTCTGATGAAGATGTTCTCACCAAGAGAAGAAAACCAACCCTGATCAATAGTAGAAAACTATCTGAGGAGTGTAATTCCCTGAGTGATGTGTTAGATATATTTTCAAAAGCACCTACATTTCCTAGTAGTAACTATTTCTCAGCCATGTGGACAGTTGCCAAACGGATGTCCGAGGACCAGAAGCGCTTTGAAAAACAATTGATGTTTAACCACCCTGCGTTTAGCCAGCTGTGTGAACAAGTTATGAGAGAAGCCAAGATCACGTATTTCGACAACCTGCTGTTTAGTCTTCATGCTATAGTGAAGCTTGGGATTCCTCAGAACACGCTGCTCGTTCAGACTTTGCTGAGGGTGGTCCAGGTAAAATCAAAAGGAGGTGTAAATGTACTCGGTTTAGCAAATCTTGAAAGAATGATAGGAAGTAGACATATAGCCTCCTTGAATGAAACTTATCGTTGGAATGGTAGTTTACATTTGTTTCTGCATAGATACTAATATTCTATGGCTTAGACACCTTAAGTTAGCAAGATCTTCCTTTTTCTTTAGAAGTTTATGAACACTTGCTCCATTTTTCCTCTCCGGCGTTGAGTAATAGTGAATAAGCTAAAGTGGTAAGAGATACAAAATATACAAGAACAGGTTGGGTAGTTGAAAGGAGGAGAGAAGGGAAGGGAAGGGAGCTACTATTTATTGACTACTTATACCTTTTACTTGTGTTGTCCTGTTTAATCTTCATAATAGCCCTGTGAGGTTGGTGTGTTACTCTAGCAGATGAAGAGATTTGGTTATGTTAAGCAACTTGGCTAAAGTCACAACTACTGAATTTATTCATGCATTAAATGTTCATTGGCTGTCAACTGTGGATTAATTATTATACTTGTTACTAGGGATGTAAAGATATGGAAAACATAATTCCTGCCCTTGTAATATAGCAGGGATAACAGATACTTTGTTCAGTTCAGTTCAGTCGCTCAGTCGTGTCCAACTCTTTGCAACCCCATGAACTGCAGCATGCCAGGCCTCCCTGTCCATCACCAACTCCCGGCGTTTACTCAAACGTCCATCGAGTTGGTGATGCCATCCAGCCATCTCATCCTCTGTTGTCCCCTTCTCCTCCTGTCCCCAATCCCTCCAATTACAAAAATAACCAATATTTGTTCATACATTTACAAGGTTGTAGGCACTATGATATTGTAGCATTGATCATTGGGAGTACAATTACAAAATAAGGGCCACATAGAGCTTTTAGTGCAATGAAAAAAGAATATACACAGTGTGTAACCAGGGGCTTCAAACCTATTTGGGAGAATGCCTTCATGATGGGAAGAGGTGATGGGGGAGAAGGATACAAGATTACTGTTTGGAGCAGTGATATGTACAGAGTTTGAAAGGAGGATTGTCTCATATAATTCTCAGTGTAGCTTTTAAAAGTAGTTATTGTCACTTTCTTCTTCCTTATTAGGAAATTTAGGCTTAGAGAGGTTATATAGCTTGCCCAAGGCCACATATTTGTTAATGTCACCATTTGTAGGTATTTGATAAATATTTGCTGGTTTAATGAACAAACACCTTGTTATAGTAGAGCTAAAATTCAAGCCCAGTAGGAGATGATGTCTAGGCTGGGTGCAAGAGATGGTGTTTCAAGTAGAGAAGACTGTATGTTCAAATCCTGGAGAAAAGTTTGGGGAGCCGAAAGTAGTTCACTGTGGCTGGAAGTACAGATTATTGGGGTTATGAGTTTGAGGGAATTGGTAGGAAATTGTGCCTGTGGTTGTCAAGGAGGAGGGGTTGGTGTCATGACAGGGCATGAGGTTGGGGAGGAAAAGAGGTTGAATCAGAGAGAGCCTTTTATGCCTGGCTAAGGAGTTTGCCTTTATGGTGTAGGCAGTGGGGATCCACTGAAGTATTTTAAGCAAAGATCAAGCTGCTCCAGTTAGTATTTAGATCACTCTGTGAGTGGAAAATGTATTGGGAGAAGAATGAAATTGGATGGGGAAACCACTTTTAGTTTCAAACAAAGGAGTCAGTGTCCTCTTCGATGTCACTGAAATGACACCGGGTTGGCCAAGGGAAAGAATAGTTCCTTTAAGTAATTGTTTACCTCTTAAGAGTGGGCTCTTCAGACTTCGAAACTCAATGATCATAATTAAGTCATTTTTTTTTAAAGATAGGAATTTCCTGAGGATGATCTGACATGTATCTTATCTTACTATAGAATTCAAGGATTGAGTTTCTAGATCTTTGAGAGTTTTTAACTTTTAACATTACTGTGATTTCCATATGTTTTCAACCAGTAACTAATTTGTATTATGTGTGTTTGTTTAAACTGCAGAATATCTGTGTTTTTTGGTAGACTCTGTTCCCTATATAGTTACTTAAAAGTAATTGTAGTAAGTCACTTTACCTGGTCAGTGATTCTCTAAATGAATTTTGGACAGGTATTCCCATCATCATAGTATCTGCATTGGTGAGATATGAATAGTGGGTATTTGGGGTCAGATTATCGGTACATATAATTGTATCTCACTAACGTGGGAATGTTGCAGAGACCTTTTAGCTAGGTATGAAATATATTGTCCATGAATCTTGCCCTTCAAACAGCCAGGTGGTCTTTTCTTTTACAGGAGATATTGATGGAATTCTATAATGGAAACCCTCTCATGGGAATGAGACCTTTTTTTCCTTCCAGCAGTATCCATTTCTTATCATTATCTGGTTCTGACTTGAGGCTTTGTGGCTTGTTGGTCATGTAATTTTAGCAAAAGAGCATACATCTTTCAGGTGTGATTACAAGTACTCTTGTTAGGTGTATAGAGTAGTTGTGATTAAATTGTCAAGCACTAGGTGAACTGTGCTATTACTGTTCACTTTCTAAATTAGGTCATTTCTGGAACTAAATTAATACCCTGATTCAAAGGGTTTGAAAGAAGGATCCAGGGAGCCTGGGTTACTCTTGAGATCCAGATAGTGGTGGTAAAATGTGACAGCAGATGTGAATTAGAAAGTTCACAACTGAGGTTGCAGTTTGGTACTCAGGAAAGAATATAGGGAAATTGTAAGCACAGCAATGTAAGATTCATTAGGGGTGGGAAAACTGTCCTATAGTTTGTTATTGCACTCATCACCATGATGACCTTCAGTCTCAAGAAGGGGTAAAAATGATGTTTGATGAAAGTTATTTCAGAAGTGGAGGAATATAATCAATGTCAAATCATTTTCAGTGGTAATTGAAAGTGTAAAGAAATTGTTGATACAAAAAGAATGTGTATCAATTATTTGAAAAGTTCACTTACTTATAACTTCTGGTTTTCCAAAGTTGCTTTTTATTGTGGACTGACTGAATAATTGGTTTGATACTTAATCCTTTAGTTGAAAGCATCAGTTCAGTGGTTTTGCTTGGGTGAGGTCATCTACTATGAACTCATTACCTATAGTGTTTTTGTGATTACATTTCAATAGGAACGTATCAATGAGTGTGATGAGAAATGTCTTTCAGTTTTGTCAACTATCTTAAACACAATGGAGCCATGCAAGAATGTGGATGTTCTTCTGGCAGGAATGCGGTGAGAACTCTCTTACACTTTCTTCAAATGGCTTTCTCTTTTTCTCTTTTCTCAAATCAAAAACCAAGATGAAAGTTGAACTTTTTTTTTTTAAGTAGGGGCATGAAAGACTTTGTTGGTGGTGGTGGCAGTTTGGTTGCTAAGTTGTGTCGGACTCTTGCGACCCCATGGACTGTAGCCTGCCAGGCTCCTCCGTCCATGGGATTCTCCAGGCAAGGATACTGGAGTGGGTTGCCATTTGCTTCTCCAGGGGATCTTCCTGACCTGGGAATTGAACCCAGGTCTCCTGCATTGTAGGCAGATTCTTTACCATCTGAGCTATAAGGAAAGCTGGTCTTTAATAGCTTGTTAAACTTAAAGTTCTGACTTTGGAACAGGTGAAGCTAGAAATAATGCTTCTTTCAGGATTCACTATAAAAAAAGTATGGATAACATTAAAATTATCTTAAAACATAGTATTGACAAGGGCTGGGGGAGAACTGATACATGCTCAGTTCATAATGGTTATTTGGGTACTATGTGGAGGTCACGTGACAGTAGCCCAGCTTGAAAAGGAGGTTGAGTTTTTGTAAAATTGATGCACCTAATCTTATAGGTTTATGAGAATAACTTTCAATTCCCATTTTCATTGACTATGCATTGGGATGTCTTAATATAATCTCCTGGTATTTGTTTATGCACAAAGATAGCAAAATAATGTGAGAGAAAAGAATGCCAGTCGGGTCTTGGAGCTTTCATTAGCTGTTTACACTCTTGTGGGCAGATATTTCATTTATTTGGGCTTCATATTCCTTGCCTATAAGTAGGAACTGGGCTGAATGACTTTTAAGATTTCTCTTCTGGTTTTAAGATCCTAAGACTGTGGTATTTGTTGTGTTTGATGACAGGATGCTAGTTGATGAGCAAGTTTGGAAAATAAAACATGTCTTCACATTACAAACTATAATGAGAAGTATTGGAAAAGATGCTCCAATTGGTCTTAAAAGGAAATTGGAGGTAAATACTTTCTGAATTTTCACTATTGTATAAAATTTGAAAAAGATATATATATATATTTTTCCTGTGATTTGCTATCATCTCCTAAAGTCAGTTCATTAGGAGGACATTGTTGTGCTTTTGGGTATAAATTTGCTTAAGTGGAATGATAGAAATATTTATGTGTATATGTATTTACATACATTTATATATGTCTGAGTCATTTTGCTCAAACTTTATCCTTTTTTATTTCAATATAAGATTTTAATTTATTTTGCCACAAATGATAAATTAAAGTTTATTTTTCTTTAGATGAAAGCCTTGAAAGAATTAGACCAATTTTCTGTTTTGAATTGCCAGCACATGTTTGCGGTACTGGCCGCCATGAATTACCGTTCTGTTATCCTTCTGAATGAGTGCAGTAAGAGAGTCACAAGTAAGGGGAATTTTTCTTATATGGTCTGTAGCATCTGATCCGTTCTGAACTATATTTGTTTGCTGTTATATGAAAAAATATCTGATGACATGGTTAGATCTAAAGTTTATTTTTGCCTATAGTTATTGTTTTTTGTTTTTACAAAATACAGTGCTGTTTTTCTAAAGAAAAGTGCTGGGTATATAGTATCTTAAATCTTACAGTCAAAACATTTGGTAATTTTTGTTTGTCTAACTCATTCTTAAAGGTAATATCCATGGGTGTCCTTTTAAAATATTGATCAACATATTGCAGTCTTGCAGGGACCTCCAATATATTAATATAGACCTTTTTAAAGGAATAGCAGATTATGTGGCTACAACCTTTGACATCTGGAAGCTGAAAAAAGTAAGTATGTTAATAGTTTAGAATAAGTCTCGGAAACTTTCAAGAAATGTATTAATTAACTTATTTTTGAATATACTTCTCTATCATTTTAAAGTGGTTTAGATTCCAAAATATTCCAATGCTAAATTGGTTTGAAAAATTAGCTCCTTTCAATTTCTGTCTGAGTGTTACCTATTAATATACTGTTCAACGTCTTGATCATCTTTCTATCCGAAACAAAAATAGTATTGCCAAAGTCTGTTTTTCAAAATATTATATGTTACTTTGGTTGGATACTAAGGATTATTTCTGCCTTTCTATGTTTCCTTTGTTAGATTTAGAATAATAAAGATAGCTAATGTGATAGGCTTAAGCTTTTTGAAGAATAAAATGTCGTTACTGTCTTCTATTTATGGAAAGTTTGCTTGGTTCTTCAAGGGTAAGAGCCTTTAAGTTCAGGGCCTGTGTTAATAATAAAATGTTTAAATGAAGCAGCTAGTAAAAACTTCTTTTTATAGTGAAGCAGAGGTAACCATGTTAGATCACTGGCTTAGTTCACTTTGGAGGTTGAGGTGAATATTGTGTTTACTATGGAAATTGATTTTGGAAAGAGAAGTCCTTATTGTAAGAAGGACAAAGAGAGAAATGAGAGGTGAGGTGGAACATTTATTTTAATCATCGTTTTTCAGCTCCATTCTCATTTCTAGTATTTAATATTGAACATAGAAATTTTTGAGTTATCTTTTATCTATTAGAATATAGGAAGCGTCTAGGTTTGGAAAGGAGAGCAGTTTGAAATTGACTTGGTCATTTTGAAAAACTTCAGAAGAGGTATATTTAAAGGTAGTTTGCAGAGATTTTGTATGAAAAGCATGTAGGAAAGGATTTATTTTAAATGACATTGGAAATGGGAACCATTGTGTGCTCTGCTTCTCGGCTTATAAAAAGAGGTTGGTTATTAACTTGATATTTTGTAAGGGAAAGATAATTATTCCTTTTAAGGGAATATTTTTCAATCAGGACAATTTTGTTGCTATTTAAACTTTGAGATCGGAAAGATTGCTGATAACATACTGTAATTCTTAAGAAGTTTTCCCTCAATTCTTTTTTTTCTTAGGTTCTTTTTCTCCTCATTTTATTTGAAAACTTTGGCTTTCGACCTGTTGGTTTGATGGACTTGTTTATAAAGAAAGCAGCAGATGAATCTGGCTTCTTAAATGTGAAAAGCCTTGTCTGTATTCTTAATGTATATTCTTCTCTCAATCACTTCTACAAATGCCAGACCCACGAGTATGTACTTGTTCCATATTATTTTTTGTATTGCCATATATCATATTTATATAAAAGATTACAAAGCTCAATGAATTCTTATAAGCAAACCCATCCATGTCTAGAAATAAAACGTAATATTCTTTATTTATGAAGTTAAGCAATTTTATCTTTGATAAAGATACATGCTTTGCTTTTGCTTTTTTTGTTGTTGTTGTTCTTTGCAGTGTATTTGATAATTCAGTGTGGGAGACTTTGTTTCAAACTTTTGCCCAACTTATTCCCCTTAGCACCCTAGTTTATAGTTCATTTGACCCTAGCTCTTTATCTGGTCCCAAACTACCGCTTTCTGTTCTTTTCATTTTAACTCCTATCATACATTTCTACTAATAAACACAGCAATTCTTTGGACGTCCCAGGCTCTTTCAGACGTCTTCTTTCCACCCAGAACATCTTTCCTTATTATCTAGATCAGTTAAGGGTTCGTTAAAAACCAGAAACGTATATAACATGTCATTTGTTAGAAGAGTGATTAAAAGTGCAGACCCAGGAGACATCTTGCTTAGGTTTGAATCTTAGCTCTGCCATTCATTATCTACTTAACTTTGGCAAATTACTTACCTGTACCTCAGTTTCTTCATTTGTTAAAATAGGGATGAATAATGACTTATTTCTAATCATACTGGACAATTTAATAATCATTGTTATAAGGATTAAGTGAGTTAACCTGTGTCAGAATCTTAAGGCAGTGCCTGACACACAGTAATTATTAGATTTAAAAAAATAGATTATAGGTCACAGAGGCCTTGGCGGAATAAACTGTGGGAGTTCTGAGGGTCTCAGTGGCAGGGTTCACAGGCCATTTCTTTGCCACCAAGTGGCTTGGCTCCCAGGTTATGCAGTGGTTAAGAATCCACCTGCCAATGCAGGAGACGCAAGAGACACGGGTTTGATTCCTGAGTTGGGAAAATCCCCTGGAGTAGGAAATGGCCACCTGCTTTAGTATTCTTGCCTGGAGAATCCCATGGACAGAGGAGCCTGGAGAGCTACAGTCCATGGGGTTGCAAAGAGTTGGACATGGCTGAGCAACTGAGCATGCATGCCCAGCTTGGCTCTATCAGCTTTTTGTCCCTGTGGTTTTTTTTCTCAAGATCCAGATTTCCAGAAGAGAAAATCTGATTGACCGAGTTTGGGTCACATGCCCATTTCTTTGGCTTTGGTGATCAAAGAAATGTTGGGCCAAGAAAAGCAGCTGCCCACTGAACCCCGCATTGTTCCAAAAGGACTCGCTTCCTATACGTGTCCTGTGCTTTCCCTTATGTCTCCATCAGAGCTCCTATGTTTGTCGTGTCTTATATAAATCTCCGGTGGAACTTTGACACATAGCTGCAGTTATTTGTCAATAAACCTCTCTCCACAACTGCAGAGCCTTCTAGCGTCAGACCCAGGTGCCTGTGTTTCTAACGTAGCACAGAGCCTGGCACAGGATAAACATAAAATAAAGGTTGAAAAGATTCTCCCCAAATTCAGCCTTCCTCTACTACCCACTCTTGGTTTTATTATGAAGCTGGCCCCTATGTGCCTCCTGCCCCTTCTTGACAAATACTGTTAAGATGTGAAGGTGGAAAGTGTGACACTGTTAGTCGCTCAGTCGTGTCCGACTCTTTGCGACCCCATGGATTGCAGCCTACCAGGCTCCTCTGTCCATGGGATTCTCCAGGCAGGAATACTGGAGTAAGTAGCACTATTAAGCTGCAGAAACAGCCCCATGGATGCCATAGAATTCAGAGAACAAACCCTGAGTAGTTAGGGAGTTTTTCAGCTGACTGTAGGTGTCCCAGGAGGTAATCTGGTCCAGTAAAGTTGTTATGTTGGAAATAGAGGGTGGATAACAAAGGTAACCCTAAGTAGCTACGCACAGGTTAGGAAATTCGACAAAACACACCTGGGAACAGGTCATACTGAGGGGGAGTCATGAATGTGGTGCTTGTCTGTCTGTTCTGCTTCCATCTGACTCATTGGTTCTCAACTGGCAGTGATTTTGCTTCCTAGGGGACGTTGGGCAATACCTGGGGACGTTAGTTTTTGTGTGGTTGGGGAGGTGGGGGGAGAGGGCTGTTGTCCTGTCTCTGGTGGGTGCAGGCTGGGGATGCTGCCAACATCCTACTGTGCATATGACAGCACTGCAGCGAAGACTCACCCAGGCCAGATTGTCAGCCGAGCTGAGACTGAGGAGCGGCGGTCTAGCCCTCCAGTCCTACCTCAGCAGTTCTCCTTTGGAGAAGTAGGGGTGATAAGAGTAGCTAATAGAATGAGGTTAATCGATAAGACATTCCTGAATGTCCATGAATGTGCAGTTGCCTGAAGTTGGTATTTTGCGGACTATAAATAAAGAAGTTTGTGTTCTCTATCCTTCTTAGGATAGAGGAGGAGGCAGTCATGTATATTGAGAGGAAGGCAATATGATAGGTACCAAATGAGTGCTTTATGGAGGAAGGAGGAAGGAAGATGGCCTCCTAGGGTGGAATGGCAGAGGTTTTAGGAGCAGTAACGTGAAGCATTTGGAAAGTGAGTTGATTGGAAGATTAGGTAGGAGAGTTGTAGAAAATTTATTGACTTAGCACTTTGTATATCCACATGCCATTCCTTAATCATTTTATTTATGTTATGGCCTCTGGTAAAGAGAATCTGTTAACTCTAGAATATCTTCTGGGTTTGAAGCCCCAGGAAGAAAACATTTAACATTTCAACTCTGCGTCCCAGTGCTTTGGTTTCTTCTCTTTTGGATCTGTGCTTGCCACCCTGTAGATAATCCCAGCTTGCATCTCTGGCCATTAGTGTGCTCCTGGGCTCCAGGCTGTGTATGGTCACCGGAGCTCCCGCAGGGTCTCAGCTTCAATAACTCTGGAACCAGTGCATTCGTGGTTTTCTGTTTGTTTGTTTGTTTGTTTACTGTTTGTCAAGTACCATGTCAAGTGGGTCTTTTTAAACCACGTTGTCCGCTTGTGTGGTCGCTCAGTCGTGCCCGACCCTTTATGACCCGTGGGCCCTTCTGTCTGGGATTCTCCAGGCAAGAGTGCTGCAGTGGGTTGCCGTTTCCTGCCGCTCTTTATTGAGGTATGAGTTAACAGCATGTAAAGAGCTGGCACGTTCACCGTTTACAACTTGCTGAGTTTTTAGCTCAATGTTATTCTTGACTCCTCCTTTTCCGGTAACATTCTCCTCTGCCTCTTCTGATTGTGTTTGTTCATTTAGTCAGAACACTTGTACCAGGTGCTCAGGTCCTTCAGACAAAAGTGAGTAAGACATAATCCTGTTTTGCCAGAAGATTCTGTGTAATGGGTAATGTGGACATCAGTTGGCAATTAAATATAACACGAACATGGAAGTGGCAGAGTTTTGTACAGGTTACCTAGGGATAGAGGAGGAAGGTGCCAGGATGCTAGCCTGGTGAAGTAGACGGTCAGGGTGGATGTCAAGCATCCTCCCTAGAGGAGATGGTACCTGAGCAGATCTTAAAAGATGGATGCATAGGAGTTAGACATGGAAAGAGCATCCGGTATAGAAAGGACTCTATATTCACGTCAGGAGGGAAAGAAACAGCGGAGCACGTGCCGGGAGTGACACAGATTGTGCTGTTGCGGAAGATGAAGTGCGGCAGGAGTGGGAGAGGTGATGACCCCTCGGGCTCCGGGTCAGCCCTTCCTGGCTGCCTCCTCCAGACTCCCGTCGGTCTCGCCTTTCCCCCACTGTCGTCTCGAGGACCTGCAGCCTTTCTCGTCACCCATCCCCTCCCCCCGCGGGCTCACCCAGTCGGCCTCAGACGTTTCCCTTTATGCCTGACTGTTACTAAGGGCTTACTCCCGGGCACACTTGCCCTGCTGTTGTGGGTCCCTGCCTGTGCCTCACTGGTCACTTGCCACAGCCTGAACAGGATACATTGTCAGGGCGCCCATTTCTGTGCTTAGTCTCAAGTGGTCTTCGCTTTTGCCGTCTTTTCTACTTACTGAAATTCTCCTTATCCCCAAAGCCACCCTATCTACATTCTTTTCTGTACACTGTCACAGTACTTTGCATGCACTCCTTTTTTTTTTTTCTGGTATAATGAAATATAACTTAGGCCCTAAGAGTCAAACTGACCTGGGTTCAAAGTGCGTCTGGGCCCTTTATTAGCAGTGTCACACTGGGCCCATGGCCTCAACTAACCTTGATCTCCCTTCTCTTTATCTGTGCTCACCTGCTTTGTTATCCTGCATAACCTTAGCTGAGGTGGTATGATTAGGCTTGTGGTTCTTTCAGCTCAGAGCATTAATAGCAACAGAATTTTAATAGGTTATAAACCTGTAGTGGCATTCCAGGCCTTGTAGATTTACTCAAGGATAAAAGCCTAGCACAGTGGTTAAAAGGCTCTGGACCATAACAGCTTGGATTTCAGGGCTGTCCCTGCTGCTTCCTGGCTGTGTGCCCTTGGATGAGTTACTCGACCTTACTGAGCCTATTTACCCATTTTTATTATGAGGACAATAATGACACGTATACCCATTTTTATTATGAAGACAATAATGACACCTATCTCATAGAGTCTGAATGGGAATTACACGAGTTAAAGCCTATAAATATTTGCCCTGTGTAAGACATACCATGGCAGCTAACATTTATTGAGTGTATATATCTGTTATGAGAGTCAGCTGACCTGAAAGATGTGTGAAGACCTAGTGCAAACGCAAGGTGGTTTGCACTGATGGTTTTATCCACTGAAAGCCATTGGTTCTGTGACACCTCGCTAGCTCTATCATGATCTCGTCTTCTCTTCATATTTGGAAGCCAAGTTTCCTTTCTGTCCCTCTAGGTTCCTAGGAGTTATGGCCAGTGCTCTGACTGGTAGTCTTCACCACATATCTTCTGAAAACCTGTTAAATGCAGTGTGTTCATTTTGCTGGATGAACCATTTTCCCCTGGCCCTCATTAATCAGCTTCTTCAAAAGGACGTCATTGATGATCTGCTGACGTCAGGTAGGATGTCAGTGCGCGGTGTGACTGAAATAAGACAGTGCTGCCAGGCTACCCGGTGATTCTGAATAGGGGCTCGGCTGCAGCAGTATCAGCTAAACCTTCTGGAGCAGGTGCTCCTGATGAAAGGACCAAAGATGGTGAAGTCAAAGGGCCATGCTTTAAACCAGCAAACCTGTAAAGTAAAGTGAAGTGAAAGTCACTCAGTTGTGTCCTACTCTTTGTGACCCCATGGACACATGGCTCCTCTGTCCATGGAATTCCAGGCTCCTCTGTCCATGGAATTCTCCAGGCCAGAATATTGGAGTGGGTAGCCTTCCTCTTCTCCAGGGGATCTTCCTGACCCAGGGATCGAACCCAGGTCTCCTGCATTGCAGCTTTACCAGCTGAGCCACAGGGAAGCCCAGGAATACTGGAGTGGGTAGCCTTGCCCTTCTCCAGTGGGTCTTCCCAACCCAGAAATCAAACCAGGGTCTCCTGCAATCCAGGCGGATTCTGGTAAAGAATCTGAGCTTTGAGGGAAGTCCCTGTGGAGCCTCCTTTAATGACAGACCCTGCACATAGACGGCAGGAGTAAGAAACACATCGTCATTGTTTTTTTTATTTATACTTTATGCACCTATACAAAGACTAAATGTTCAAGTTGCTCTTTATGCAGAGGTGTTTATACTTCTAATTTTTACATGTCTCATTTGAAGCCAAGTTAAGTCAACTTTTGCAGCTATAAAGCTTTGCTACTCATGGTCTGTAATGAGGGCACAGCCATTAGATTAAAAAACCAAATGGTTACCAAAATAGTGAATTTATTTACTCTTGGAGCCAAAATTAACTGTTTACTTTTGGTTTTTACTATTAAAGAAGGAAAAGCAGGGACTTCCCTGGTGGTTTAGTGGTTAAGACTCCACGTCCCCAGTGCAGGGGGCCTGGGTTTGATCCCTGGTCAGGGAACTAGATCCCACACGCGGCAACTGAGACCCGGTACAGCCAAATAAATAAATAAATATTCTTCTTCTTTAAAAAAAAGGGGAAAACAGTATCAGGCTTATGCCCATGTTCATTTGCTTCATCGTGTCTGACTCCTTTGCGACCCCGTGGACTGTAGCCTGCCAGGCTCCTCTGTCCATGGAATTCTCCAGACAAGAATACTGGAGTGGGTTGCTATATCCTGCTCCGGGGGATCTTCCCGACTCAGGGATCGAACACAAATCTCTTGGGTCTCCTGCATTGGCAGGTGGATTCTTTACCATTGTGCCACCTGGGAAGCCCCTATCTGGGAAACAGGGTTATTTGAAATCCTTTTAAAAACAATGGAATGAAATTTCAGAGTTGAAGTGTGGAAGAGGAACACTATGTGCTGATTTTTCAAGCAGTCTAATGTAGGGGAAGCAGCCGTGAACCCAGGAGACTTGAATTCTAGTTCCAACTTTGCCCTTAATCAGGAGGCTAGTTTTACCATTCTTGAGCATTTCCCTATCAGTTCAGTGAAGAGTGAGGCTAAAGCACCTTGAAAGGTATTTTAAACCGTAAAACCTTATCAGGTACAGGCACAGATCTACACACTGTGGGAACTTGGGGGGCACAGAGAAATCCCTCCTGAGAAGAAGCAAATAATCAGAATTACAGGTACATTAATGCAGTTTCTCTAATGTGACATTAATATTTTTCTTAACTACATTTTTTAGGTGACGTGGAGAGGAATGCTCACAGGCTGCACGTCGTGGCTGCTTGTCTAAAGCTCGATGACGCCCTTGTCACGAGGACCTGGACTTGGCGCTGCCGCGGTTGCCCCCCGCACCCTCATGTCCTCAGCCAAAGGTTGCCGCAGCACTGCGTGACCTTCTGGGAGAAGGACGCTTCTCTCCAAGTGTACGGTTGCCGCACAATTATTTTATCGGTACGGGACTTTATATGAGCTTCTTCTGTCTGACTTCGTATTTCTTTTTTTCTGACAAAAGGTTCGGGGTTTACTGCGGCAGCTTGTGTGGGGCGGCACTGGCCCTGGAGCGGCTCTAGCTGGGTGTGGATGTTCACTCCCCGGCTTCCGAGTGCCTGCTCTCAGCACTCGCCAGCCTCTTTCCTTACGTGTCAAATGGCGGTCATGGTACTGCCCACCTCACAGGGTTCCTGTGACCTGCAGATGAGACCGTACAGGTCACACCCAGACTAGTGTCCGGCACACGTAAGTGAGCTCAGCACAGCTTCGCTCTTGCCGTTGCCATTATTGGTAGGAGTAGTAGTGATTTTCAAACAAAAAAAGTCACTGAGCAATGTTTGAAAAATTAGTATTAATTTTTTTTTTCTTCCAGATTTTGAAATCAGAATGGATAATGACCGGAGCCAAGTGCTCCCATTTTCCGATGTGGATGTGGTGACTTCTACAGATATTCAGAGGTTGTTTACACACACTCATTTGCTGAGCTCTCTGTATTTAAATCTTAATTCTCAAAGACTTCATATTAAATAGCAGTAACAATACAAAGACTTTCTATTTGTGTGGAGCTTGTTATGCACCTAGGGACTTCTCATCCATTAGTCTACTCCTTAGGTATACATGTAGGCTCTGTGGTTGAAGACTGTGGGTTGGAGTTGGCCATTTAATGAAACAGGCAATTTTTAAAAATTAGGAGTTAAGGCTAAACAGTGCACTCAAACAACATTGACATAATTGAAACCATCAGCGCAGTGTGAATTTTTGACAACATAATGCAATAGTGAACCTAAAGAATTAAGACTTCTACCCAAATAAAATACCCAGTATAAATATTTTGTTTTACTGGTCAAACCTTTCAAAAGGTAGAAAAACTTTTTTTAATTAAGGTATATTGTATATGGATCAAATCATACTGAGGTTAGTTAGAAGTAGTTGCCTTGACTCCCGCAGTGCAGAAGGTGTCTCTGGGGTAAGCTGATGCTGCTCCCCAAGAGCATGTTCTGCCCTGTAAGCAGCTGGGTCGGGTCGTGTTGCACACACCCTGTGTCCACACCCTGCGTTCAGTCAGCCTTTGCGGAGTGGCTCTGCGAGGGCCCGCAGGGCGCACACAGCTGAGTCAGGCGTGGGTCCTGACCCCAGGCGGCTTACATCCCCTACTGCTTTGTAGGACATAAATACATAGAGAGAGGTACAGAAAAAAGTCTGCAGGGATTCAGACTCTTTTATCTGCCCATCACTTCCCACTCACATGGAGCTCTGTGGCTTTTGCGCCTTTCCAAATCCGTCCTGATTGCCCCTTGGCCATCTTTTCAGCCACTGTCTTCCCTAAACGTAGTGCCTACCTCCCCTTAAGAAAAGCCTTTCTTTCTGGCCTCATTGAAAGATCATTTTTCTTTTTCTGGAATTCAGCTGTTCTGGCATAATAATATAATGTAATAGCTCTCAGCCTAAAGTACTGAGAAGAAATGAGAAATCAGTGTTCCTTTAAAGATATAAAATTTCTTTCTCTTTATCTCAGATAACAGCCAGAGTAGTATCACAGGAGACAGTAAGGATACAAATGTGTTTTTCCCCCAATGAACTTAATCTTTCCAAAAGGCTGTGAACAATGAAAAAAATTACACCTTCAGTGTTTTTTACACATACAGATATTATCTTTTCACCGTCTTGTCTATCTCTTCTTTGTTTTTGGTCTCCCCATCCTGGTTTTTAAATGCTTCTCTCTTGGGGAGACAATATGTACAAATAGAGCATTTTCCATTTAGTGTTATCTACACCAATACTTCTAGTGGCATAAATAATTATATTTAGATCAGCGATTACCTCTATATAAGAAAGCATTTGGGTGCTTTCATATCTGAAAATTTTCCTCATGAATAATGTAGCCATTCTTAAAGATGGTTAAGAGATACTGTTTGTATAAAACATCTTTTTAAGCTTTTGGTTCCTAAGTGGCCTTCACGTACTGGAATGTCTGCACAGGCCAGGTAATAAGGAAGTGAAGGGCTTGTACAGGAGGGAACGGTGAGAAATGTGGTCAGTGGAGGGGTCAGCTTTGAAATCTCCAAAGAACAAGCATACGGCAAGGTTGTACACAGTCATCTCATTAGTAACTAGTTTGTATTTTTGTTTTCAGAGTAGCTGTACTCTGTGTTCCTAAATCTGCTTACTGTTTGGATTCAACCCACCCCAAAGGATACCTTGCTATGAAAATGCGGCATTTGAAAATAATGGGTTTTCATGTAATCTTGGTAAGAAAAATTGCAAATGAAATCATCTTCAATTACTGATGTTCATTTTGCCAGGAATGTTATGGTTGAAGTTGGTTACTAGGACTAGAAGAACTGCCAGCAGTATTTTAATAAGTGTTTTGCTTATTGTTTTCTTTGAAAAAGATTTCTGGTACATGATTTGGTTCCTGCTCAGTTGATTACTAGGGGTTTGATAATTTTATCTTTTTTGTTAAGTGGAAAAATGTAAGTAATATATTTTCCTATTTAAGAACATGAAACCATATTTAGTTTCTAGGTTATCTTAAATAGGAGAAGAAAAGATGTTGATGAAAGCTTTGTTTTCATGGGTCAGTGTGAGGCCATTAAGGATATTTCTCACTAGAAAATGCTGGAGGGTTTTAGAAGGATAGTTCTTCCCTCTTTGTGCTTCATTTGATTCTGAACACTACAACTTGAGCAGCCTCAAGGTATCTGTATGGAGTGAGGACCATACAAATAAATTTATATTAATGTTAGGATCGATGTAAATGCCAGTCATTTGGTCCTGCATATAATGTGAAATGTAAACATTTGAATCTTCATTATGATACTTTAGTATCTAAAACTGGATCATGCCTGGATCATCAAGGTTAAGATGGCCCTTTTCTCTAATGAGCTAATCTGTAACACTTTTTTTTCATTTTGGCTATTATGTATATTCTAAGGAAGATTGTCCCAAAAAAGAAATGTTTGCACCCTTTAGAGGACCTTTAAAGTTTTTTGTAATTTTCACTGTGAGAGCTTTCTTCAACCCTAGTATATATAGTCATAACTAAACTTTTTAAAATGTGCATAAATTGTAAGTGGTTGGCTTGATGTTATTTTAATATCCTTGGGTGTCAAAACTAGCTTTTATTTTATATGTCATCATCTTCTTGCAAACTGATTATTTTCCTCTTTCTTTGGTAAGGTCAATAATTGGGAGGTGGAAAAACTACAGATGAAGGATGCTGTCGCATTTTTGAAGACTAAAATCTATTCACCCAAAGCACTGTCTGCTGCTGATACACATTTGCAAAGCACATGTTAAAGTAAAAAGCAACCTTTTAATGTTTTGAGACCTGAATTTGTAAAAATAACTTTAATAAATACTATAATTCAGTTGATGTAATTTACGTGACTGCTCACCATAATACAAAGTGTTATTTCAGTTCACTGTTAAAATTAGTGTTAAGAATGAGAGAAATGTTGTTACTGGCACTTTAGAATATGCTGAGAAAATTCCAGAAGGGTCATCTTTATAATAGTACCTATTCTTTCCAGTACGCAGATACCCTACAGATTCATGAGTTGTAGATTTTACTGTTTCTCATTAGCTTTGATGCATTAAAAACTGATGTCTTAGTGTGATGGGTTGCAGATAATTTGGTGTGGGCAGTCCTCAGCTTGGAATCTAAGCTATTTTAGGACTCAGTTGTGGACAACATTTTCAAGCACTGGCCACAAAGCAATTGGACTAGGTTCTCAAGTTAAAAATGTATAAAAATTAAGGAGGTAGCATGTTAAAAATGAGTATCCGGCATCTACAATTGTAACAAGCATTCTAGGTGGAAGTAGTTTGTGGCCCAAACTAACAGAAACAGAGATGAGATAAAACAGAGATGGCAAGGAGTCCAAATTCCTTAAGATTGATAGGCTGTGGGTTACCTCTTTTTTGAGGTCATTCCTTTCTCACTCTTCCCCACTGTGTTCACCATTTCACAAAGTCTTTTAAGCTAAATATATATAGCTGAACTCTTGTGAGCCAGACTTGGGGGCTGTTTTTCAGTTATGTGTGTAATTCTTTTGTGGAAATACTTGTTCATGTTTGTCATGTGCCTGTCTGTCTAATATTTGACGTGCTGGTATAGCAGGTTTTACCATGTGTCTGTTGGTATTATTTTACCCCCATGCAAAAGCCTGAATGTGAGGTGAGTGTGTGGTGAGGCCCCACCCTCTCACCATCCCTGAAATTCATTTATTGAAACCTAACCCCCAGTGTGATAGTATTTGGAGGTAGAGCTTTGGGAGATGGCTAGATCATGAGGGTGGAGGTCTCATGAATTGAATTAGTTCTCTTCTGAAAGAGGCCTCAGAGAGCTCCCTATCACTTTTCCTTGTGAAGTCAGTGAGAAGATGACCATCTGTGAACCAGGAAAGGGGCCCTCACCAGACACAGAATCTGCCAAAGCCTTGATCTTGGACTTCCAAACCTCTCCCACAGTTATTTGTGAGAAATAAATTTCTGTTGTTTATAAGCTACTTAGTCTATGGCATTCTGTTAATGTCAGCTGAGATGGACTGACATACCCCAAATACACAGACGTGCAATTACTGAACATCTTACTCTCTGCTGGGCGCTGCTAAGTATTTGAGTATATTGTCCATTATCTTAACTGCTTCACGTGTAAAGTCGCTCAGTTGTGTCCGACTCTTTGCGACCCCATGGACTGTAGCCTACCAGGCTCCTCTGTCCATGGGATTTTCCAGGCAATAGTACTGGAGTGGGTTCCCATTTCCTTGGGACCCTTATTTCCTCTTATCTAATAAGAGGATAAATTATTTATAAAGGCTATATAAATAGGATGGGGCTGGAATTTGAACCTGAGCTCATACGGACTTACAAGAAAAGTAGTTGAGAAACCCCAAGTTGGCAATAAAAAACCTCTAGCAATATGACTGCATCTGTCACAGGTTTTATCAGCTTATCCTCCCTGCATTTAGAAAAGGTTAGAGCTGAAAGGAAATACATCAATCATTTAATCCACCTCCCTCATTTTATGGATGAGGAAGTAAAGGTTCAAGAATTTGATTTTTCTGGAGTTTCAGCCACATCATTGATTTCCACGTTATTTCCTTTTTTGCTGCTCTGCGGCTTGTGTATCAGGAAATCTGGACTTTTATTCCAGATTGGACATCGTCTAGTTTTATGTACTTGACCAAATGATTTAATCTTATAAGCTTCAGAACAAGAGTTGAAAATACTCTATTAGGGAACTAAAATTTTCATTCTTTAAATAGTAAATACATATGTAAGTTTTCTCTAATGGCTAATTATGACTCATTTTCAAAGGATTGGACAAATTTATGGATTCTTTGGAGGAACTAGCATTCCTCTTTCACTGGTATTACTAGTATTAGCATTCTTCATTGCTGTATAGTCTAGAAAAAATCTTGTGAGACTGAAGGTGTAGAGGGAAGGAAAACAATTTAATAGTACATAAGTCTTCCCAGGATTAAGATTTACTCTCCACTCCAGGAAAATATATAAATATTTTCCTTTTCTGGTATTTATTCAGTTGATTGAAAACGAAAACCACTTAACTCATTTGATTTCATGGACCCATTTCTCACACAATTAGGATCAATAAATAAAAGATGGGAGTTTATAAATCTAAATTCTGACTCTTCCTGATTAAATCACAAAATATGTTAATATTTTAGTTCCAAACTCTAAAGAGGATAAAGTAACCTACTTTATTAACAAACTGAAAGAGTGGATATGAAAGATATAAAGTTGGATACATTTATGTATATGGCTTGCTTCTGATGCAGTCTTATGCTAATAAGTCAGCCACCTTGTGAAAGAAATAGATGTAAAAGACTGATTTTTTTTTTTTTTAATGTTTAATTTTGAGTCCTGACTGACCTTTTTTTTGGTTGTGTTTTGAGCAGTGTTAGCATTGGCTTTTGTTTTTACTTTATTTTTTTGATTCTTAAACTTTTTTAATATGTCCATTTGTGTTGCGTCACACAAATGTAAACATCTAGTCAGAAAAATAATAGGTGATATATTTATGACACGTATCTAAGTAAAGAGCTCCTATAGTTTGATAAGATACACATTACAAAAGAAAAACGAGTGAGGAGCTGATCAACATCAAAAAATTTCAGTCTGTTAGTAATCAGAGACATACACATTCAAACAAATGAGAGGTTTTGCCTTTCTAAATTAGCACTGTGTGTTTTTTTCCTTTAAGAATCATAGTGCTGACAGGTAATGAGGCAGGCACTTGCGTATGCTGCTGGTAGAATGTAAATTAATACCACCTTTCTGGAATGCATTTTGTGACTTTCCCCCCTATACTTTAAAAAATAGCTTTATGGAAGTATAATTGACAAACAGCAAACTGCATATATTTAAAGTGCCCAATCTGTTGTTTTAACAGATTTCACATATATATAAAATGTCCATGAAAATACCACCACAATCAAGGTAGTGAACATCCACCATCCCTGAAAGTTTCCTCCCTTTTTGCCTTTCCTTTCATTCCCTGGAAACCAGTGACAGGCTTTCTACCACTATGGAATGCTCTATTATCTTGAAACCATTGATACCTATTGACATTGACTAGGAGTTAGATTTTTAATTATCTTTGTGACTTATGCACCCTTAGTATACACATGATAAATATTTGTATTATTCCCACACTGTATGTAAGGATTCTTACCACTCCATTGATTTCATATTTTACTGCTTATAGCCTAACACCGGGAAGTACTTAAGTGTTCCTCATTAATGGAATATATATCTTCTAAGCCCTTGCTACTCAGAATGTGGTCCACAGACTAGCAGGATCAGCATCTTCTGGGAGGTTGTTAGGAATGCAGACTCTTGGAACCCATTTCAGACCTACTGAACCGGAACCTGTATTTTTACAATATCCAAGTGATTTGTATGCTCATGAAAATGCGGGAAGTGCTGTTATAAGACATCATTTTAATATTTGTAAAATATCTAGATATACCATAATTTACTTAATGATGTGGAGAAAACTTTATACTTCTATTAAATGGAAAAACAAACACTTGATTCTATATGTAGAGGATTCAAATTTTGTTTTCCTGTTTTTTTTCCAAATTTTGTTTTAAATAATGGCAAGAGGTGTATAAAAAGAAGAAAAGGGATAAAAATGTAGAAAGTGGTATTTCTGAATAGTAGAATTGAGTAATTTTAATCCTTTATGATTTATTTTTCATATTTCAAGAATGAATATGTATTATACTTAAAATAGAAAGTAAAATGATTGAAAAGAAAGTGAAAGTGTTAATTTCTCAGTTGTGTCCAACTCTGCAACCCCATGGACTATAGCCTGCCAGGGTCCTCTGTCCATGGAATTCTCCAGGCAAGAATACTGAAATGGGTAGCATTCCCTTCTCCAGGGGATCTTCCCAACCCAGGGATCCAACTTGGGTCTCCCACAGATTCTTTACTATCTGAGCCACATATTAACTGATCTTAATCCATTTCTAATGTTTGATTTCCCAAACAGCATTTTGGCTATTAGTGGTAACCACTAAGAGCTTAATATATACACAGAACTGTGGGGGATATGAAGAAATGAAAACAGAGAACCTCTCAAGTTGCTCATAAGATGCCATTATTGTATGTTGAAAGATAAACTGATGTATGACAAGGTGCAAAGCAGAAGGTAAGAAGCTGGGGGTGGGGCAGGAAGGGGTCACTGGGTTGGGTTTTCAGAGCAGTACTCAGCTAAATAGAGGAGGGTGACAAGGTCCAAAGCAGAAGATAAGAGGAAGTTGGGGGTGGGGCAGGAAGGGGTCACTGGGTTGGGTTTTCAGAACAGTACTCAGCTAAATAGAGGAGGGTGACAAGGTCCAAAGCAGAAGATAAGAGGAAGTTGGGGGTGGGGCAGGAAGGGGTCACTGGGTTGGGTTTTCAGAGCAATACTCAGCTAAATAGAGGAGGGTGAACAAGATTCGGCAGCAAAGGGAGACCATATACGATCTGAAAATTATTTCTCCCAGGTCTTTTGAGATGGAACAATATTGATGTTGGTACATGTGTTAATTGTGACATCTGAATTTTAAAAGGGAGAGGAGCCAGGAGCAGTATCCTTAGAATGTTAATGTTGCAACTAAATACTTTCCTTGTGTTTCCTGTGAAACCTTGTGTATGTGACAGTGCAGCCTGTTTTGCATATTGGTTCATTCTACCCTATCCCATGGTTTATCTTTTTTAGGTTGTGCTGCACACAGGGAGTGGCAGTTCTTTTATCACTAAGTGGGACAGTATTTTGGTGTTTATTTGGAGCCTTGTAGAACAAAATTGCATACGATATAACAAGAACTAAAATCAGTAAAATTCCAAGTATTATTAAGGACTACTTTTAAGTATTGACTTTGTATAAAATTCCCAAACATTAATTTTCCCAGTTTCCTTAATGAGAAGCTTGATCTTGCTTTCTAGACATAACTATTAAATATCAAGTTGTGTGTTTGAAATGGCTATATGCAATTTTTGATCAAGATATTTTATCAATTCTTGGTTATCACTGTTGACAGGACACTTTACATAAATAACTGATGAAATAATTTTAAACTTTTTGAAAGCATTCAAAAATTAAGAGTTGTATTTAGAGCCTAACCGTTTTCTTGTTCTGTCATTGACAAATGTAATGATATTTTTTGTGATAATACAAATTGATAAATGCAGTTAAATTCCTTCATATCAAATATTTACAAACAATAATGGAGTTCTAATTTGCACAGTGTGTGTGTGTTGACAGAGCAGTCACTCTGCAACTAGTTCAGACATCTCTAAGCGAACAAATATAAGTAAACCTAAGACAGAGATTGGGAACATCTATCCAGAGCTGTACTTACAGGAATCTGGCCTTTGTCAGCCCCTGACTGCACCTCACGATGAACTTACTCAGCAGCTGGAGTGTTTTTTGTCCATGAGGGTCAGTGTCTCACTCAGCATCAGGCTTCTTAAGAAGCTTGTCTAGGTGACTAGACACATGCTTGGCTTCACGCAACATCACAGCAGCGTGTCCTGGGCCAGATGCTTCTCGTGTTTATCCGTAGGAACTGAGAAGTGAACCATCAACCTCCCCGCCTCCACTCTGTTCAGGCTACCTTCTAGGGAGCACTAGGTGAGGAGGTTACTGGCCAACTGGCCTTTAGCCAGAGGCTCAGCCTTGTGACTACCCAGAAGGCTGCAGAAATAGCTCTTTCTTGATACACTTATGACTCATTTGTGCCACATGTGTGCGCGAGGCTCACTGGTGGGCCCACAACACTGACATCTATACATTTTCCAGCCCCTCCCCCTTGCAGCTTGAACTCCAGATGTGACCTAAGCTCCCAAACAAATGTGCCTGCCTGAGATTAAGAAGGCCAGATGAGATGGAGGGATTTCTGCCATCAGTCAGGGACATTGGATTTTCCTGGAATAACAATAGCAGAGATCCCAGGGTGTGGTGCAGCAGGATGTGGGACTGCCATTTTGCTGGGGGCACAGTGGCTCAGGTAATGTGGATCTGGAACCCCCAACAGGGCAGCATCTTCATGCTTTCCTACCTTCGGGGCTGTAAGCAGAGAGAGCAGCTCTCTGGGCAGCCAGTTCTATGGTGGCGTTCTGAGAGGTGTTCCTGGAAGTCAGATTAAAGGCTGCTGCTTCAGCTTGTCCAAACATCTCATCAGCAGAAGGAGGCTACTGTGAATGCCCAAGAGTTGACATCCAAGTATGTTGTGTTTGAACTAGTGGTTTCTATTATCAGCAACTGAACACTGATAAAGACACTGTAATATATATTATAGTATATATATATTCTATATACATACACATATAGTATACATGTACTATATATAATGCATTTGGTGTATGTACACACACATAATGGGATACCATTTTTTAACACTTTCTGAATTTTGCCCTAAAGAGTTTCACTCAAGGTAAGAGACATATATCATGTAACTAAGACCCACTAGGAATATCCACATATACTGTCAACTGGTTTTACATGTTTGTCACCTTCAGGAGGCTCCTCCAGGCAGCAATAAAATTTCACTGGCAGGTGAATGGCAAAATCAGCCAACTTGACTTTGTTTTCTACTTTTTTCTCCTTCTACCCAATTTTCTCTATACTTCCCCATTTTGCAACCCTGCCAGTTCCATCTCAGGCAGTTTCTTTACACTAGGACCCACAATCCTACTGTAGAAAGAGAGAAAGAAGAATAGCCTCAAACTTTTGCTTAATTGTCTTGGGAAATTCGTTCATATTTTTACTAAAAAAAAAAAATGCAGTGAAGGGAAACTTTCATCTTGTCACAGCGTTTAAGTTAGACAATAAGCCAATGCTATCATATTTTGGGATCTGTGAAGTGCTTCAATGTCACACTCATCAAAACATATTTTATCTACCCTGTTAAATGCTAGTCTTGAAGAAAATCAGCTGAAGATAATAGAAAGGGAGGGGCAATGCCCTCTTCTCCAACCTGAGGTTCACATGAAGTAGCCTCCACTGCTGCTGTAGGCCATAGTGAAAACAGGGTCCCATACAGAGCAATCCACAGGCTATGCCCCTGATGCACCTGCCCTGTATTCGGCTGCACAGACACCCTCTCCCTTCCCCGCCATGCTGAACTCTGCACAGACCCCTGCATTTTAAGATTGCAGATACCACTTGCTCTAAGTTTTCCTTAGGGTGTGCTCTGATCCACAGCCATTCTTCTCAAAGCACTCTCCTGGGCTGAGGTAGTAAAATCAGAACAAGTATTCTAGTCTTAACCTCCTATCTTGCCCAACAATATATCTTGGGTAAACACGAAACTTTAAAAGAAAAACAGAGGCAACTAAAAAAGGTCACCCTTTTGAGAACTTACTTGATCATTTTAAAAAGGTTGCACCATATGCTTTTCTAAGCCACAGAATCTCACATGGCACTCTTTGTCCTAGAAAAACAAACCAAGCAAGACATTTCCCCAATGGCTCAGGAGTAAAGAATCTACCTGCAATGCAAGAGCAGCAGGAGATGTGGAAGAGGAAATGGCAATCCACTCCAGTATCCTTGCCTGAAAAATCCCGCGGACAGGGAAGCCTGGTGGGTTACAGTCCAAAGGATCACAAAGAATTGGACATGACAGAGCAACAACAAGCAGAAAACAAGACATTTCTCAATTTCACCTCAACTGTGATTTTGATATCAACCTGGGTTTTTAAGTTTTTAAGAAGTTGTGTAAAATATACAAAATTTGCCATCTCTCTTGGCCATTTTAAAGTGTACATCACAGGGGCAGTCAGAATGTCTTCCTACTTGATTGTGCAGCCGTCACCACTGTCCATCTCTAGAGCGCCATTCAGCTTGTAAAACTGAAACTGCGCTTGTTCAACTCCCATCCCCTTTCCTTTGGCCCCCAGCAATCACCACTTTCTGTCTCTATGAATCTGATACATACCTCATATGAATGAAATCATACAGTATCTGTCCTTTTGTGTGATGGCTCATTTCACTTAGCATAGTATCCACCATGTTCATCCTCACTGCAGTATGTATCAGAATATCCTTCCTTTTTAAGGATAAATGATATCCTCTTGTATATATACACCACATTTTGTTTACTCCTCCATCCTTAAATTCTTGGGTTGCTTCTACCTTTTGTATCAAGGTGTTGTTTCCGCCCCCTCCCAGAAACTTTTTATTCTCTTGAGTGTCAAACTGTTTTAAATCTCAGCTTCATATTTCTAGAGCATTTTCTTACCCCAAAGATTATATATCGCTGAGCACTGACATATATACACGGCCATGTGTAAATTAGATAGCTAGTGGGAAACCGCTGGACCGCACAGGGGGCTCCGCCTGGTCTTATGTGATGACCTGGAGGGGTGGGATGGGGTGGGGGGGGGCAGAGAAGTGCAAAGGGGAGGGGATCTATGTATACATATGGATATTTCACTTTGCTGTACAGCAGGAACTAACACAACATTGTAATTATATTCTAATAATGACATTTTAAAAATAAGTACAATCACCAAAAAAAGATTATGTATCTCTATCTCTATCATCTACCAATCATCTGTCTAAGAAAACCTTTAGTTGTTTATTTTTAAATTAAGTACATGTTACTATATTATATTTTATGTATCCTCATTCTTTTGTTGTGGATTTAATTTTTGGAAATAACAAGAAACCACAGAAGGCAAGTTTGATGAATTGCGAGTGGGTGACTAGGTAACAATAGAAATGGCATTTATTAAGTGCCTACTCCGTGCCAGGTGCTGTACTAGCATTTCACACCCATAATCTCATTCATCCTTATCACAATCTGTTTGGCAGCTGTTGATAAACGTTAAATGCATTTTATAGATGAGGAAACTGTTGCTCATGGGCTTTAAGCTTTAAATGGGTTTCCCAGGAGTGCACAATTAGAAAAAAGACAGACCTAGATCTGTAACCTGAGTCCTTCTGATCCAAAACTCATGCATCGTTACACCACTGTCTCTAAAACTTTCCTAATGATACAATCACTTGCATACTTGATGAAAGTACGAATTCCTGGGCTCTAGCCCAGACATACCCAATCAAAGAATACAGAGGAGGGGCCTGAAAAAAAATCACATTGCTTGAAGTCAGGGTATCTCCACTGTGTTTTTGTTAAATGTGTGACATGCATTTAAAATAAAGAGATTGTGTTATGCGGCTCACAGTTCTGGGGCACTTCCCACAACAGATACTAGAAATGTTACAAGCATTAGTTATTGGGATGATAGTACAGGCTTCAGGATGACTTCTTTGGAAGCTGATATTTGAATGTTCTCTGCTTTATTGTCACTAAGATGAGCAATCTCACTGGTATGTACGCACAACTCGTGGCATTTTATAGTGGAAAGAGTAAGATAGCCCTGATCTGGGATCCTGGATAAATCTTTTAACTTTCAGAGCCTTGGTTTCTTCATCTGTAAAAACAACAATGCTAGTACCCATTTGAAGGACTATTGTACATATTAGAAATATTCCTTGTCATGTAGCAGATGCTTAATTGGTAATTCCTATAATAATAAATAATATGTATTTATATTATTTTAATATATTTTGTGAATGTGCTAAGTTGCTGCGGTTGTGTCCAACTCTGTGTGACCCCATGGACTGTAGCCTGCCAGGCTCATCTATTCATGGGATTCTCCAGGCATGAATACTGAAATGGGTTGCTGTGCCCTCCTCCAGAGGATTTTCCCAACCCAGGGGTCAAACCGGAGTCTCTTACATCTTCTGCATTGGCAGGCAGGTTCTTTACTATCAGTGCCACCTGGGAAGCCCATTTTCATATATTGAAAGTGAAAGTGAAAGTCACTCAGTTGCGTGGGACTCCTTGCAAGCCCATGGACTATTCAATCCCTGGAATTCTCCAGCCAGCGTACTGGAGTGGGTAGCATTTCCCTTGGGATCTTCCCAACCCGGGGATCGAGCCCAGGTCTCCCACATTGCAAGCGGATTCTTTACCAGCTGAGCCACAAGGGAAGCCCAAGAATACTGGAGTGGGTAGGTAGCCTATCCCTTCTCCAGTGGATCTTCCCGACCCAGGAATCCAACCATGGTCTCCTGCATTGCAGGCGGATTCTTTACCAACTGAGCTATCTATACAAAATTAAATATATTTTATATGAATATATAATATTTATATAATGCTTACCATTATATGTATTACATTTTATTATATATGATATATATTTATATAGTAGAATATAATATATTCTGTTATAAAATCTATGATCTATTATATATAACATAATATATATTAATATAATATATTGATAATAATATTACAATTAAGCAAAATTTCTATGGTGATTATTACTTTGTCAACAAAGGTCCGTCTAGTCAAGGCTATGGTTTTTCCAGTAGTCATGTATGGATGTGAGAGTTGGACTATAAAGAAAGCTGAGTGCTGAAGAATTGATGCTTTTGGACTGCAGTATTGGAGAAGACTCTTGAGAGTCCCTTGGACTGCAAGGAGATCCAACCAGTCCATCCTAAAGGAGATCAGTCCTGGGTGTTCACTGGAAGGACTGATGTTGAAAGTGAAACTCCAATACTTTGGCCACCTGATGCAAAGAGCTGACTCTTTGGAAAAAACCCTGATGCTGGGAAAGATTGAAGGCAGGAGAAGGGGACGACAGAGGATGAGATGGTTGGATGGCATCACCGACTCAGTGGACATGAGTTTGGGTGGACTCCAGGAGTTGGTGATGGACAGGGAGGCCTGGCGTGCTGAGGTCCATGGGGTCGCAAAGAGTCGGACACGACTGAGCGACTAAGCTGAACTGACCTGAACTGAATTGTAAGTGTGAACTGCAGCCCTTGGCAGTGGTCCTTATATAATGAGCTATCCATCCAGGGTTTCCTGCTGAATTAAGGCTGGAGCTGAAATCTTGAAAAACGTGTACGGGAAAGTTTCTATAACTATCTCATGTAGATACGGGGAGCTGGTGGTGGGGCAGGGTGCCGCAATACTTTAGAAGGCACGTTACGGTGGAAAGCGTAGGAAGTAATACAAATGTCCCCTAGGTGGCGCTGCATCATCGTGAAAGTGCAAGTGGGAAATTTGGTATTTTTAGAGGTGACTTCCTTCTGGTTTGAATTTCAAATGAGAGCAGGACAGCTCCCTGAGATGTCTGGGAAAAACTGACCAGGAAGAAAGAGTCTTTTTAGTAGGATTGAGTATACAATACTCTTGCCGGTGAGGCCCCTTCGGGTGTTGAGTTGGCTGTAGCTGGAAACAGGAAGCGGGGTCAGGCCAACTTTTATTCATTCTCTGTTGGAGCCCTGCCTGATTTTGACAGGTCGAGAACCATTTATAACTCTGCTGTGGGGGATACTTTAGACTGGGATGTTAGTGCTTGCCCCTCTGGGGACTCAGTGTGGAATTTGAGGGACGGGAGGACCCCTGGAATATCCATATAGAATATGCTAATGAATTAAAACAAGAATCGCCCTTTACTGTTTTGTGTGTATCACTGTGCATTTCACAGCTAGATTCATCCCCTCCAACCTCAATTTCTGGGCAACCTATTTTTCTTTCGGCATCAGAAGCGATAGCATCTGGGAAGTGAGTCTGATGAATTCTGTCTGGCAACCACCATCTTTCAGACTGCCAGATCCTGGGGGAGCAAACTGAGATGCTCAGGCATTGGTTCGGGGCCAGGTATACCTGTCCTTGAGGTCCCAGTGATGGGGGGAAGGAGAGCGGCCAAATGTGAGGCAGAACTTCTGAAACTCTGCTTCCTGAGTTCATTTGCATTTTGGCAAAATGTGACTTTGGTTTCCAAGGGAAAGAGTTCACATGGATTAAAATGTCTCAATTGCCGAAGTTGCTTTGTGTCCCCCACTAAAGCCTTCTGCCATCAATCCCCATCTCCCAACACATTTTCAAATGTGGTGTCTTTGGATGGTAACCATAGCAACTAAGCTTATTCAGAAATGACTGAATCTAGGCAATAAAGGAAGAGGTAACCCCATGGTATTTTTTACTGGTAACTCACAGGACACTGGTGATTCTAATAATTGTATACAGTGAATACCGTTACCTATGAACAAGGCACTGTATGACTTGAAGACATTTGATTCTTACAACCATGCTATGCAGTAGTCATCATTATTCTTTTAAACAGTTGAGAGAACTGGAGCAGAAAGATTCTGATGATCGGTCTCTGGTTGTGCAGCTAGTTAGATCTTCTGGACCCTGATATCAAAGGGCCTCCGATGTGCAGTAAGGGCACTGCCTTCTAAGGAAAGCTGGAGAGAGGTCTTGTCGTGTTCATTTTGCAGGTGGTGAAAATGAGTCACAGAAACATCAAAATTGTTCAAGGCAACAGGGGAGCTCAAAACCTCTGTCCCCACCAATGCCTTTCTGCCATATATGGCTTCAGCACTCTCAGAATGACCTCATCCAATGCTTGCAGCTGGTCTTCATGGTATATCCACTTACACATGAGAGAATCGAGACATTAAGAGGTTAAATGACACTTCCCAAGGTCTCAATGGTTCTATTGAAGAAAAGGAACCACACCCATCACTAATTTCATGCTGCCTTCCTAGATTTGGTGCTTTAAAAAAAACCCTTCCACTTAGCCATCCATTCACCTACTCATCCATTTCGTAAGAATTTATGAATGTGTTAGGCACCATGTATTATGTGTGGTTGACAAGGTTTTCAGGACCAAGTTTAATTCATTGGAGATGAGTTCTACTATACTATAATAATAGGACCATCTTTGACTTGGCTGTTGTGGAAATACTATGTATGAGTATAAGCTTTTATATGTGAGAATTATATATTCTAAGTAGTCTAAAAAGTTCATGCTATATGTGCTATAGATATGATATCATGCTTATAAATTGCCTAAAATGATCACAGGGAAGGATGTTATGCTTAAAATTTTTAGTAAAGTCAAAGGCTGATGGAGACTCAAAAGTAACATGATCTGTGACTCCAGCTAGAGCCATCTGCCATGCAGGGAACTCAGAGTGCAGAGAGGAAGAGGGGTGGCCCTTGTCCTGAAGGGCATGTTTGCTGGCTCAGACCCGTTATTCACTCGGTGAAATAGAGCCACGACTCAGAGAGGAACGCTTGGAAACCTCCACTCAGAATTCTTTTGAGAGCTTGAAATGAGTCCTTTGAGCACTCGGGGGCTTGGAGGTAGGATCGTGACTTTTGCCTGAAACAGCTCAAAGGCCTGGAGTTGCTAGATGGCAGAGCAAAAGCAGAGGCCAGCGGGAGAGGGTTGCAGGCTTCCAAGCTTTACTGAGGAGGGGAAGGCATGATCTTTTCCATCGATTAAACAGATGCCAAGGAAGATGGCAGGATTGAGTCATCCTGAAAAGCATCACCCTGGTGGCTCAGTGATAAAGAATCTGCCTGTGTTGCAGGAAATGCAGGTTCAATCCCTGGGTCGAGAAGATCCCCTAGAGAAGGAAATAGCAACCCACTCCAGTATTCTTGCCTCAGAAATCCCATGGACAGAGGAGCCGGTGGGCTACAGTCCGTGGATTCACAGAGTCAGACACCACTCAGCGACTAAACAAAACAGAGGACTTCCTGCTAGGGTGCAGCAAACCCAGCGGAAGGAGGCTGTGTGAGCTCTTCAGAGTCAGCTTGAGCCCACGGAGGGGTCAGGGCAGGGGCCCTGTGGTGTCAAAGGGCTGCAGCCAATGGAAAGTGGCGTGTTGGTGGTCAAGCGTCTCTTAAGAGCCCCCAAAGTGGAAGAACTAGCATTTGCATATCCAACACACAAAAAAGGCACCTTCACAAGTCGCGGGTAAATATAAAGACCTTGATGATGTACCTCTTGTCTTTCCTCTCCATTCTGACCCTGCAGGAGCCATAGGGATCACAGTGAGGGGGGCAGGAGGAGGGAAAGAAAGAGCGAGGTGGACAAACAGCAAAAGGAGAGACACTGCTGCTAACTGAGCAGGAGGGACCCTTAAATGTAGAGGCAGTCTGAGCTCAGGTTGGAACAGAATTTCCAGACACAGAGCATTTTAGAAGAGAGAGGATTTATGGAGGACAAAGTGCTGAGGTAGTGAGGGTCACTGCAAAGATAGCAGACCCACTTCCTGACAGACCAGGGAGAGCTGACCCCTTTCATGGGCTTGGGGCCAACTTGTACAGTCTCAAGATAATATTCTTGTGGGGAAGGGTGGCATTAGGTCATTGGTCAGTGGCCTTTTGTGCCCATCTTTCCTGGTATGGAGACAGGAGCTGGCTGGTTAGGGCCAGGCTGGCTCACGACAAACAGGATGGCTCATGACCGTGGTTGCCATAGAACTTGGCTAATTCTGGAAATATTGCCCTATGACCTCAGCATGGGGCTCCACATTAAATTGGATGAGAGATTAGTATTTGGGGAATCAATCAGTAGATGGGCTTTTTAATACCTAACAGTGAGATTATTCTAATAGTCAAGTGTGGCCCCACAATGTTCCGGTATAGGCTTGAGGTCTCCTCACTGGGGGAGGAAGGAAAGCTGGCTGAGCAGGCATGCCAGGCAGGGGGTGGGGTAAAATTGAGCTGTTTCCAGTCTAAGTAAAGGGCTTCCCACGGGGCGCTAGTGGTTAGGAATCTGCCCGCAAAAGCAGGAGATGTAAGAAACGCAGGTTCGATCTCTGGGTTGGGAAGATCCCCTAGAGTAGGAAATGGCACCCCACCCATTCCAGTATTGTTGCCTGGAAAATTCCATGGATAAAAGATACTGGCAGGCTGCAGTCCCTGGGGTTGCAAAGAGTCAGAGACGACTAAGCGTCAGAGCAGCAACAGCAGTCTAAGCACTGATCCAGCCCACACATCAGGCTGGTTTCACTTCCGGAAAGCCTTCCAAGATATTTTCAAAGGAACCACTGGCTTTCTCTCCCTTGCTCCTTCACCTCCAGCAGCTAGGCTGCTTCTAGAATCCACAGCCTATGGGTTTTCTTCTCTTAACTTCTGGTTGGTGAAGCAGCCTCCACCCTCTTCTGCTTGGTTTCCCATTTTGAACTTATTACCAAGGAAAGAGACCACTTTTTCTATAAGTCGCAGGCAAGAGCTGCAAATTCCCTCTAGGTGACTTTGTTGGGCCCTCGCGGTAAAGTTTGACTCTGAAGGGAGTCAACATTACAATTAGAAAAAAATTATCTCTTGCAATAAAGTATCCTCTACTTCTGCTTATAATAGCACACAACAGTGTGAAGAAGAGGAACTCACCTGCAATTATTTGTGCTTGCCAAGGAAAAGGCTTTTTTTGTTTATTTATTTTTTTCAGATTTTTAAAAAATTTATTATTTTTTTTATTGAAGGATAATTGCTTCACAGAATTTTGTTGTTTTCTCTCCAACCTCAATTTGAATCGGCCATGGGTATACATATATCCCCTCCCTCTAGAACCTCCCTCCCATCTCCCTCCCCATCCCACCGTTCTAGGTTGATACAGAGCCCCTGTCTGAGTTTCCTGAGCCAGACAGCAATGTTTATTGTTTTATTCATGATTAACCAGCACTGTAGTGATAGGGCTGTAATGATAACAACATGACACATGAAAATGTTTGAGGTATAAATTGCTGGCAAGATGCTAACCTTAGAACCTGAAAGTCTCAGAGGCAAAGAGTCTATTCCATGTGTGTGTATTTGTGTGTGTGTGTTTCTCCGAGGAAAGAAGAGAAAGAAAGGGATAAGATTATCCTGCATATGTGACTATGGGTGGGGCAGAAGTGGCCCGGGTGCTCCTCTTCCGTATTCCAGAGGCTGCTTTGCATTCAAGGTCAAGAGTGCTTAGGGCTCCCACAAGCCTGTTCCTTCCTTCAGTCCCTCACACAGAATGAGAAATAATCATTACCAGAACTACAGTGATCTTTCCTGCTTGTGAAAGTCCACATGTAACTGTTTCAGAGAGGCTGTATTTCTCTCTTCAGTTCAGTTCAGTTGTTCAGTCATGTCCAACTCTTTGCAACCCCATAGACTGCAGCAAACCAGGCTTCCCTGTCCATCAACAACTCTGGGAGTTTACTCAAACTCATGTCCATTAAGTCAGTGATGCCATCCAACCATCTCATCCTCTGTCGTCCCCTTCTCCTCCTGCCCTCAATCTTTCCCGGCATCAGGGTCTCTTCCAAAGAGTCAGTTCCTCGCATCAGGTGGCCAAAGTATTGGAGTTCCAGCTTCATCATCAGTCCTTCCAATGAACACTCAGGACTAATTTCCTTCAGGATTCACTGATTTGATCTTCTTGCAGTCCAAGGAACTCTCAAGAGTCTTCTTCAACACCACATTTCAAAGGCATCACTTCTTTGGCGCTCAGTTTTCTTTATAGTCCAACTCTCACATCCATACATGACAACCGGAAAAACCATAGCTTTAAGTATTTCTCTCTTAGAAGTTCAGAAAATTCTAGCTTCCCCAGGGCTGACCTTGAGGATCAGCACCCCTGCTTTCCATTTTCTCGACTCTGAAACACTGTTTGGTGCCATGGTTTATGACTTTCCCAAGGTGTGAGGGCCTGATCTGGCAAACAGGATATCTATCCCCTCCACTGGAAGAAGCAAATTCTTCCAAATATCTTCAGTCATGGCACATCTTCAAATTTTCATCCTTTGCATTTAGCTGTGGTTTTCACAAATGGTTAAACATGCTCACAGCTAACATTGGTGAATGAGGTTGATAAAACTGAGTTAAAATCTTTTTGGTCAAATGTAGACATAAAGAGAGAATTTTCTGCTAAGATGTAAACCCTAGTTCTGGAAGCAGTTCCAAAAGGGAGAGGCAGCTGATATTTTGAAGAATGTCAGCATCATGGGAATGCATATAGGGTAAGTCTCCCAGGGAAACTATTTTAAGCCCAGACCCACAACTATAATATATCAAGTGTAATAATAGCCACTGTCTCTTTGCATTTTTCTCAAAGGTTGATTAAATTAAAGCCTCTAACTTTGAGGTATATATTATTATGCCCATTTCACAGATGAAGGACCTTAGACTTAGCCACATGATTTTGAACAAGTTATTTAATCTTTCAGATTTGATTCCAGAGCCATATGGACACATTATATAACTTCATATTAATCAGTCAAAGTGTGTGTGTGTTAGTCACTCAGCTGTGTCCAACTCTTTTCGACCCCGTGGACCGTAGCCCGCCAGGATCCTCTGTCCATGGGATTCTCCAGGCATGAGGACTAGAATGGGTTGCCATTTCCTTCTCCAGAGTATCTTCCCCACCCAGGGATTGAACCTGGGTCTCCTGCATTGCAGTAAGTCATTTTCAAACAAAGAGTATCCAGTTTCTCTCATTTAGGATTTGAAGGTACCAATTATTATCATGTTTTTTCTTTTTTATTTCACTTTTGAATGGATTTCTTCATGGTTTAAAAAGACTCTTTCCCCACCCATTTTTTTTCCTCTCTTGAACTGTAAGGAGGTGGGGTGGGGATAAGAGTGGGAGTAGGAGGAAAGTCCACTGGACTGAGGATCAAGAGACTTGGGTTCCAGCCTCCAACCCTGTCACTGAACTTCTCTGGGGCTTGGTGTACTTGTCTGTATGACAAGGAAGTCAGAGAGAACGTCTCTAGGACACACCGCTCTCTCTTCTTTACAAATCATTAGCATAAGCCCAGATTTCCAATTCCGGCTTTTGGTCAAAGGTCTTCCCCATTGCCTCCAGCCACAATTTAAGCTCCTAGAAGAAGACCAGGCTGTCATCTGGGACTAAGAGTACCCGGTGCTTTGTAAATTAAATTCAACATTAAATTGCACTGCAAACAAAAAGTTGTACACAGTTGAAATGCTGGTGAATGGGACTTAATGAGCTCCATATGCCTGACCTCTGGGAAGAAGTGATTTGGGGAACTGTAGCTGGAACTGGAAGAGTCCAAGGGCATCAGCATCTGGTGTGAGTTACTCAGAGTGAAGGGAGTCGACTGCGTTTTTGTATGGTTGCCAAGCTCGGGAAGGTAGAAATACTGTGTAATCTGTGCTCACCTTCTGAGATCACGCTAACAGGTTTCCAAGCTTGTCCTCACTTCTCAGGAAGCAGAGCAGAGCTTCCTTCCTGCTGCGCTTCCAGGCTGCCTGTAACCCTGAGGCCGTGAGGGTTCAGGTCTGTCCGGGTGAAAGGAAGCTCTCTTGTTGGACAGGTCAGCGACTTTAGACAACTTGTACTTGTTTTGGTCAACTCTGCAACTCCTCAAGGGGCTTGTCTAAAGCCCTGGTCTGACAGGGTCATTTCTCTCCCTTTTTAAAAAAACGCCAGACTCATGGCTTCATGCATGCAATGCGTGCTGTCTATTTAAGCCCGGACTTGCTTTTGCAGATTCCTGGGTCATTATTCGCCATCCTTGGCATCCTGTGTTCTAGCCATATTCCAGTCTCATCTCCCTCAGTCTTTCCACCTGCTTTCTCCTCTGCAGCATCCCTCCCATTCTGTCTCCGCCTGGAAAGCTTGTGATTGATGCAGTTTGAGCAACACATACCCTGCGTGTAATGTATCAGCTCACTCGTTGCCTGCCCATTCTGATTAATCTGTGCCATTTCTGTGTTCCAGAGTCCTTAGATGCAGTTGGGGTGAGAAAGGAGAGGTGTATAATTGCCTTTCATATTGGAGAGTTCTTCATGAGTGAGAGTATATCTTACTATTACCTTTATATAACTGTGTGTGTATGTGTTAAGTCACTTCAGTTGTGTCTGATTGTGTCTCTTTATGACCCTATGGACTGTAGCCTGCCAGGCTCCTCTGTCCGTGGGGTTTAATACTGGAGCGGGTTTTCATGCCTTCCTCCAGGGGATCTTCCCGACCTGGGGATCAAACCTGCACCTCTTATATCTCCTGCAGGCTGGTTCTTTACCATTTGTGCCATCTAGGAGGCCCAGAGTATAATTGACTCTCAGTAAATGTTTATTGAGTGAACCAGTGAACAAATGAATGGGAAGTCCTTGGAAATCAAGCAGTATTTCAGTCTTTGAAACTTCTCCCATATTTCTTTGGTTATCTTGTTTGTGATAATTTATGTCTATCAGGTTTTCATGCCCTCTCACATCCTTTTTGAAGGCTACTGTTTCAGGGTAGGAAAACAGCTAATGCTCTTCTGACCTTGGGAAGCTGATGGAGAACAGCCCAGGAAGGAAGAAGCCAGTAGACACGCTTGTCTTCACAGATGCTTTTGCTCCCTTCTCTCAGCAGCAGGTAGATGGACATTGGTCTTAGAGATGTGCTTTGAATGCAGTCACTTCCTGTGGACAGTCTGGCAAATCAGTAGGTGTTCCAACTTAGGAACTGGCCAGGCAGTCATTTAGGTCTTGCTTAATAAAACAGAATTTAAGTTTTTAAAGAAACTTTTTACTTTGTATTGGGATACAGCCAATTAACAATGTTGTGATGGTTTCAGGTAAACAGTGAATGGACTAAGTCATACATATATATGTAAAAATATGATTTAGATCTGATCTTTTTGTTCTTACCTTTATTTTGATTCATCTCCTAAATCCCAAGACACCGACACCATGAACCAGCACCTATCTTCTTGATATCAGATTCTGAAGATAAAGGATATTCATATTTTGAGCCTCCTAGCATTGGTTACCTGAAATAAAATTTAAGAAGAATTGATAGTGACATTTTAATAGGATATGGTAGCTTTGAATACATTTTTAAAAAATGTGATCCTCCAACCGTCTGGTGAAATGGACCAGGCAAAAATGAAAATGCCTGTTATATAGATGAAGAAGCTGAAGATAAGACTTATCCAAAGTCACACAGCTGAAGGTGGCTGTGCCGATACCCAAACCCGCTATGATTATGGGGTAATCCCACTTCCCATTGTGAGAATTCATTACTGAGAAGGCACACACATTGTAGCACAATATTTTTGGCAACATTTGAAAGTCTTTAATCTACCAAAGCAAATGATCCATGTTGGGTAACTGGTTACTCAAAGAACTTCTCTGAGTCATTTTCATGGTCTAATGAGAGAGAAGCAGCTATAAGAGAAGGTGGGTTTGAGAAAGGAAAACAATGAATGTTGACCAGTCATTTGACTAAAGGTTTGGCACAGTGCAGTTGAAGTTACCTTGAGGGAAAAACACATTGTGAGAGTGTGAGTTTTTATTTTATATTGTTCTGTTTTTGAAATTGGGATTATCCCCTTTCTCCATTCTCAGAGAGGTTTAGGTAACGCTAAAAAGGATTGAGATTCCATTTATTCAACTCTTTCAGAAAAGGTGAGGGTAACAAATGTGTTAAAAACAATGGACAATTTAAAATTCATTAAATTAGGTGTTCCCTGTTTAGCCTGCACTAGTTAGAATAATGAAATTTGAGGGTTTAAAACATAGCTTGTTTCGAAATGATGCATGAGTTCCCAAAAACCTTGTTTAACATATTGCTGGAATAATGCATATGAGATGGTTAAAAATGGAAGTAGAAAAAAAAAATCCCCAACACCCTTAGAGGAATTTGCAATTCATAAAGTTACTGCCAATTTTGCATTATAGTTGCCATGGTAACCATGCTAGGCTTCTGCTCAAATGTTTCTCAGAGGGGAAGGAATAGTATATAATAAGCTCTTCAAGTGTAATTTTTTTTTATTGTAGTTGAATTAGTGTGTAATTCTTATGTGAGTATTTTAGTAATCCATGAACGTGCATTCTGGTTATGGTTCTGATTTCTTATCTCTGTGTGTTGAAGCGGTGTAAGAAAAGTTGCTGGCTACTAACACCATTTGGTAATTTATTATAAAAATATTAACAGAAAGCATTATCTATGGTGATTATGAAAGTGAAAACAAGAAAGAATTTTGAATCTGACTATAGTAAATTTCCCAGACCAAAGCATCGGCTTGCTTATTGATTCAAAGTGCTTTCAGCCAAGCTTTAAGGTTACATTCACAAGTCACCCTTGTCTCCTCTCTCCTTTTTCTCAGAAGAGTCCTACATAGTGAATAAATGAAGACCAATTAGACCAAAATAATACTTTCACTTGGCTCTTTGGAGAGGGGGCTATTTTTAAATGGTCATTGACTTTGTGTGTGTGTGTGTTGTTCAGCTTCTATGGAACCCATCTCACAGCTGAGGCCGAGCAGTGAGTGTCTGGACACCAAGCCAAGGTCATCTCGGGTTTGCTTTCTCATGGGTTAGTTTCACATAGAGAAGAAAAATGGGCTTTGGAGTCAAATGCACCTGGATTACGCTCTAGCTCAGCATTTTACTGGTTGAGGCCTTAGACAAGTCACTTAACCTCTGGAATCTCAGTTTCTTCATTTGTATGAATGCAGTGATCATGCCTTTTAGAGTGTTTGTAAGAGTTAGAGATAATTGGATGTGACACATTTTGCAGAGTGTATTAGTTGCCTTTTGTTGCTGGAACAAGCTACCATAAACTTAGTGGTTTAAAACAACATACATGTTTTAGTGCTGGAGGACAGAAGTCCAAACTAGGTCTCTGTTGTTGCTCTGTCCTGTCCGACTCTTTGCGACCCCATGGACTGCAGCACGCCAGACTTCCCTGTCCTTCACCATCTCTTGGAGCTTGCTCAAACTCACGTTACTGAGTCTATTGAGTTGGACACGAGTTCAAACTCGTGTCCAACTCAACTAGGTCTTTTTTTTTTTTATTTATTTTTACTAGTTGGAGGCTAATTACTTTACAATATTGTAGTGGTTTTTGCCATACATTGACATGAATCAGCCATGGATTTACATGTATTCCCCATCCCTATCCTCCCTCCCACCTCCCTCTCCACCCGATCCCTCTGGGTCTTCCCAGTGCCCCAGGCCCGAACCTGGCTGTCTCATGCATCCAACCTGGGCTGGTGATCTGTTTCACCCTAGATAATATACATGTTTCGATGCTGTTCTCTCGAAACATCCCACCCTCGCCTTCTCCCACAGAGTCCAAAAGTCTGTTCTGTACATCTGTGTCTCTTTTTCTGTTTTGCATATAGGGTTATCGTTACCATCTTTCTAAACTCCACATATATGTGTTAGTATACTGTATTGGTCTTTATCTTTCTGGCTTACTTCGCTCTGTATAATGGGCTCCAGTTTCACCATCTCATTAGAACTGATTCAAATGAATTCTTTTTAATGGCTGAGTAATATTCCATTGTGTATATGTACCACAGCTTCCTTATCCATTCGTCTGCTGATGGCCATCTAGGTTGCTTAAACAGTGCTGCGATGAACATTGGGGTGCACGTGTCTCTTTCAGATCTGGTTTCCTCAGTGTGTATGCCCAGAAGTGGGATTGCTGGGTCATATGGCAGTTCTACTTCCAGCTTTTTTAAGAAATCTCCACACTGTTCCCCATAGCGGCTGTACTAGTTTGCATTCCCACCAACAGTGTAAGAGGGTTCCCTTTTCTCCACACCCTCTCCAGCATTTATTGCTTGTAGCCTTTTGGAAAGCAGCCATCCTGACCGGCGTGTAATGGTACGTCATTGTGGTTTTGATTTGCATTTCTCTGATAATGAGTGATGTTGAGCATCTTTTCATGTGTTTGTTAGCCATCTGTATGTCTTCCTTGGAGAAATGTCTGTTTAGTTCTTTGGCCCATTTTTTGATTGGGTCATTTATTTTTCTGGAATTGAGCTGCAGGAGTTGCTTGTATATTTTTGAGTCAACTAGGTCTTACTAGGATAAAATTAATGTGTCAACAGGACTGCCTTCCTTTCTAGGGTCTCTAAAAGAGAATCTGGATTTTTGTTTGTTTGCTTTGCTTTTTTTTTTTTTTTTTTTTTTTTTTTACTTCTAGAGGCTACATGCATTCTTTTGTCCTGGGCTCTTCTTCCATCTTCCAAGCTAGCAATGACTGGGTGATGCTGACCTTTCTACCTACCTCTTAAGGGTCTCTGATTGCACTGTGCCCACTCAGATAATCCAGGATAACTTCCTTATTTTTAAAAAAATTATTTTTTAATGTGGACCATCTTTAAAAAGCCTTTATTGAATCTGTCACAATACCGCTTCTATTTTATGTTTTGATTTTGGCCACCAGGCATGTGGGATCTTAGCTCCCCAAACAGGGATCAGACCTATACCTGCTGCCTTGGGACATGAAGTCTTAACCACTGGACTGCCAGCAAAGTCCCCAGTCTCCCTATTTTAATGTTAGCTGATTTTGATGATCCTGATAAAAGTGCCTGGAGATGACAAAGGGAGTTCTTGGTAATGCTCTTCCAGAAGATGGTATCTCCACAACTACAAATAATGCCAGTGCCCTTTGGCCCTATAGGAAAACAAGGCAGTGAGGGGCTCGCCTGCTGTGTTTCCCCTGAAAATGGAATGAAAGAGAATAATCCTATGTACTGGGTGTTGATCAGTAACAAGGAAGACATTCTGACCAGCGTTCCACCCTGGAACCCTGTGACCAAGGAGACTGTGCAGCTACGTCTCTGGAGGCCTCATCAGCTTGGGATGGTTTAGGTGTGGCTCTGCATGATGACAGGCAGATGGCTGAGTGGCCACCCAACTCCTTTCTTCCTTTATGAATCAGTGAATTTCCTCTCCTTCTCTGTCTGTCTCCTAGGTGGGGTTTGCATTATTGCTCTCATAGTTCTCTCCAGAGCACTCAAGCGACTGAAAACATCTGTTATCACTGTCAAAAATGGATTTATCCCCCACGAACCAGAGGTGCTCTAGCTTCATATTGTATTTGGGGAGAGCAATTTATTAATGTCACCAGCACTCTTTCTGATTATTCTATAAGGAAGGCCTGATATCAACTTCTTTTCTCTCATATCTATACATGCTCATTCTTCTACTGCTTTTATTCCCCTCATTTGTTTTTGGCTTCTGTTCTTATAATTTGAACTGACTATAGAAGTCAGTTCTATAGAAGTCAGACTATCTTTTTTTCTGGACTAGTTATTTCTTCATCCTTTGATTTAGTCAATGTATTTTCTCAAAATAATTTAAAGACAATTCTTTTATAAGAGCAAACAACAACCCCTCCAGGTTAATATTTTTCCAATTTGATTTGCATAAGGAGAATCTCCTTGAATTTTGCATAAGGCATGTGGCAAAGAGCAATCCACAGGATCCAAAAAACTCAGATAATTGTCTCTTTTTTCAAGAAATCTACTCATTAGTAAATATAAGAACTCTTCTTATTTACATTTTCCCCCTTAGTTTCTCTACATTTCTGTGCTGCTAATGCCTGCTATTGGTGGAAGGGAGGGTAGAAAGAAGAAATTCATGATGTTGCTGGTTTACACTGTAACCAAATTGAGCCTCTTTGGAAATACAAACTGTCCTTCCTGTTGCACAAGAGAAGATAAAAGTTGCTGCTCTAGTGGTAACAAGATAAAGGAGGAAGGGGAATTATATACCATCTGTAAAGCTGTCCTCTCTCTTCTACTTGAGAGCAGGGACAGTAGCTGACAGAGACCTCTTCAATGTGCATATTCAATAAGCAAAGGCAGTTCAATAAATACGTTGATGTGCTATGCTAAGTTGCTTCAGTTGTGTCCGACTCTTTGCAACCCTGTGGATTGTAGCCCAGCAGGATCCCCTGTCCATGGGATTCTCCAGACAAGAATATTGGAGTGGGTTGCCATGCCCTTCTCTCAGGGATATTCCTGACCCAGGGAAATGAACCTGCATCTCTTAACGTCTTCTGCATTGGCAAATGGGTTCTTTACCACTAGTGCCACCTGGGAAGCACAAATATGTTGATATTTAAGTACATAAAATAAAGTTTTCATTTCTATCCAAAGGAGTCATTTCAGGGACTTTGCCTTGGAAAGCCTGTATTCCTTCCTCCTTTCCCTGGCAATTTGTTTTTTCCAGTCTTCTTGAAATACAGCTAGAATTTACTCAAGTTCTACTTTCTAGTCTTATTACATTTGAGCATTGCATGCTCCCAGTTTCTGGACTTAAGGTGGCAGATAGTAAAGGAATGGACTTGTGATTGCAATCATTCTGGTTGAACTTGCAAGACAGTGAGGATTTTAGTGTGAAATTGCTGACTTTGGTGTTGGACTGACCTACCTTCTAGTCTTAGCTCTGCCATTTATTCACTTTGTGGGAAAATTTCTTAAACAAAATTATCATAACAGTTACCCAAACCAGTGTACTTTGAAGAGTTGAAGGAGAGTATCATCAATCATTATGCCAGGGCAACAAGTGTAAATCAGGTTAGTCTTGGCCACGCCTGGATTCATGGTCATCCTATTGTTAGCAGTATAAGTTCTTTCCTCTGTAAAATGTGTAGGAAAAATGTAAGAATTTGAAAGACATCCATCACATAAGACATTGAAAGGATTCAATGAGGCAATGAATAAAGAGTGCTTAGCACAGGACCTAGATGCTAAAAGTCAATAAATGTTAATTATTGAACTAACTATACATGTACAACTTTTCATGTTTCTCAGGAAATGTGGAATGTTTAATACTATCAATAATTACTATTTCTCACTTATTTATCATATGGAACTCACTAAGAGATCTGTTATTTCTTGGAACAAGGGTGTTTTTTTTCCTGTTTCCTTTAAGTACAATATAGAAGTCTCACCATCCTAACCCCTTGACGTGAATGAATTAATTTTTTTATTAAATCCATTTCACTAGAATGCTACTTACTCTTCTTGGGTTAGATACAAAGAATATAGAGGAAGGCATAGCAATTATGAGTTGCAGTTCAGAATGTTCTATTGTAATTTAATCACCAGTGGAAAATTTTCTCCTCTATTAAAGTTTCCCAAGTAGAGATCTGCCTATAAACTCCAGGAAATTTTGCATGGCCTTGTCAGTAGCTAGCTATGGGTTCAGGAGTCTTTTAATGTTTCTGTTCTTACAATAAAAATGCTTATATTTAAGATCAAAAATACACCTCTGGTGCTTTAGCTTTGTTTAGTAAGAAAACAAGAATTGGCAGTATTCAAATGTTTTTAATACAACTGTGATAAAAAACCCAGCTAGTTGCATGGGAAGATAACGAAGAAGGGTAGTTGCCTTGGAAAGTACTTCAAGTTCATTAGAGGAGGATTCTGAGAGCCTATCCCCAGAGTTGCTTGATGGATCCAATAAGTGTGTGTTTGTTTCTATTTTTGTAAGATATTATATTGGATCTTGTAGAAACCTCTGGATAAATGTTTTCTTGCTGCCATCAAGTTAATATGAATTATTGATGACTAATTTTTGTTAAGAGCTTCATAAACTAGCTTCATTAATTCATCCATTCATCTATGTATCCATTGATCTGTTCAACAAGTCTTTGTTGAGCCTACTATTATGTACTAGGGTCAAAAGATTTAAGTAAGCCATATTTAGTCTTTACTTGTGTGGTAGGTTTGCAAAAATGGTTCCAATTTGCCCACTCATCCCTCTTAGCTATATTACTTTAGAGTTCCTTTTCACGTTGACTCTGATCCCAGCCATGAAACTTCCTTTGGCCAATGAGTTGTTGGTAAGCATAACATAAGCAAAGGTTGAAAGCAGTTGTGCAATCAGGTTTGTCCTCATTCTTACCCTCTTTGTCACTTTAATAATGTCTGTACTAGTTCATTGGATGATTAGAGACATTTGAGACAAAGATGAATTGGCCCAGTCATTCCAGCCAAGAGCATCCTATATTGGCTGAAACTGAACTGAACCCCTCACAATAATAGATCTCCCTATACATGTGAGACTGTCCAAGTGAAACCAAAAGAACCACTCAGTCAAGCTCAGTTAAGATTAGTAGAGTTGCCAAATCAACCATCTCAAAGGAACGAGTAAGAATCACTTATTGTTGTATGCCATTGATGTGTTTCAGTTGGTCGTGTATCTGCCAATTGGGTGTTCTCACAGATTCCACAATAATTTCTTTGCAAGAATGCAATAGCTGTTTTGAGGTATTTGCTTCCACTGAGTTCATGCTTCTGAAAGACTTGGATTGAAATTCTAAAAATCTTGTGCATGTCTGTGAAACAGAAGAAATTCATTCACTTATTTGTCATTTATCAGCTATTTGGGTTCTGACTCTATCAGACATAGTGATAGGCACTGGGGAATTTAAGGGAGAAAATGTAAATAAGCCTATTAGTGCACACTTCTTGCTTTAATGGAAGACACTGTAAATACTAAAATACTATTAGATTATTCATTCATTCATTCAATAAACACATGTTGAACACCCAGTATAGACAAAAAAATAGGCAAAATGGTTGGAGGTTATAAAGAAGTAGGTTCTTAAAGAGTTTATTATAGTATCTAAAACTGGATACCAGTACACAAAATTAATACAAATCAGAAGGAATTAAGTGCTCAAACTGAAGTTCAAAGCATAGCTTAAGTAAAGAATGAGTAATAATTAATTCTCATTAGGAAAATCATGGAGTGCCTTAAGGATACCATGGAATTTAAGCTGGACTTTTAAAAGTTTTGATACTTCTATAAAATAAAGTTGTGGCAGAGGGCTTCGATCAGTGGCTGTAAGATTTTGGGAAAGATAAAGCTGAGGAAGAAGACAGCCTAGAAAAAATTAGAGTCTAGAGGCCTGAATCCCCTCCTTGGCAGTTCAATTCATTGGTTGTGTGACTCTCACCAATGAACTTAGCCAGTTTTTATTTTCTCATCTCAAAAATGAGTAAAGCATTTTAGATTATCTGTGTATACATTTTTAGCTTTAAGAAACCCCCCATAATCTGAGTAAATTACTCACTGCATATTAAACACAATAGAGTGGCCAATATTTTCCATTAAAGACTGGCCAGCCTGGGATCAGTTATTTTTTGCCATTTTTAAACTGATACAATTTGAAGATTTCATACATTTCAGTTATTCATACTAGAATATACTTCAATCTTAATGTGGCAAGCAGCATGGTGGAAATTCATCCTTGGAGTGACAGAATCATTGGGCAAAATGAAGGTAGGTAGGGGGAATTAGTGGAGAGTCTTCATAAAATAGTAGAGAGTACCAGACCAAACTGGGTTCAAATACTGGTGCTCTTGTCAGCAACGTAATTCTATGCAAGTCACTTCTCTCTGTCTCGATGTTCTCATCTACAAAGTGGGAATAATAATTCTGCTTCATAAGGTAAGGAGCAAAGAAGGTAATACATTCAATGTTAGTTATCAATAGTTCATTGTGGATAATATAGGAGTGAATAAGTGAGATTTCTGTGTGAGGGTGTCCCTCCCCATCCATACACAAGAGATGTGTTCCTAAAAGACTGTAAGTGATCTGAATTTTTAAGACTCCTTCATATTTGAAGTGTGCTATTTTACAAATTGTACAAGTCCCTGCTGTAATTCTTCTTACTAAACAATTGTTTCTTAGATTGCATGAAATTTGAATTTATAAAGCAGGTAATTATTTTCTTCAGGGATGGATTCTAGAACTAGGCTGAATGTGAAATAAACTGCTAGTTGCCTGCCCATTATTCACTTTTTTCCTTCTTTCCTAATAAGATGCTGAGATGTCAGTGTGCATCACTGAGAAGCTTCATTGTGATACAAGTGACCAATGTGATACAAGCTGAAGGCAATAGGTAAGGCATCAAGAAGAGGCCATCTTGGACTTCCCTGGTGGTCCAGTAGTTAAGACTCAGCTCTTCTAATGAAGGGGGCTTGGGTTCAATCCCCAGTGGGGAATTTGCATATGTAGTGTAGCCAAAAAAAACAGTCCCTCTTTACTACTTACTCTTCCCTTTTTCTTGTTTAAGATAAAGATTGAGTATCTAGAAACCCAGAGACATTTTGTGGCTTTGATCATGGAGGTCATTATGCTAAAGATAGTGGGGCAGCTGAAGAAGGAGTTGCAGTGTCTGATGACTGTGGGGTTGCAGTACCAACCCTGGATCATCCAGCTCTAGACTTTCCTTTTTGTTTAAGTGTAACATACTTTGTTTAAGCCTCTGTTATGTCTGTTTTCTGATATGACCAGTTTATTGTAGATTCTAACTGAGACACCTAACAGGATTGGTGGAATTGTGAAGTTCAGTGGGCTGAGGGTGGTGATGTCAGAATCAGAAACCACAGTAATTAATCATGTTTGAGTAACACTTCGCACCACCACCCCCCAAGCTGATCATCTATGCAAGATCTCACAAGACTAACCAGCTGATATTGACAATGCTACTGTTTGTCAATGAGACTTATTACATGTTCACTTAGATGCAGTGAAAGCATATAGGGAGGGCACCCTGTTTAGTCTTAAAGAACCAGGAATGCCTTCATTAAGGAGATGATGTGTGCTGAAAACTCAAGGAAAGCAGCAGTTAGCTACTGAGGTTGAACTGGAAGGGAGGGTAAGGTCAGAAGGAAAGGCATCCTGGGAAAAAAGGAACAGCATTTGCAAATGAGCAGAAGTGACTTGGTCATTGAGGGAACTACAAGTAGCATATAAATGAAACCTAGAGTCAGAGATAAGGGGTGGGGAGTGGAGGGAGGGAGCAGACAAGGCCAGAAACTAGGCAACGGAGCTGACCAGGTGGACATTGAAAATCACACTTAGGCATTTTGCTCTATCCTAAAAGGAATGAGCTTCCATTTTTGAAAGACAACTGTGACAGCAAGGAGGAGAAAGGATGGGGCAGGAATGAGTTGGTTGTTTCCGTGAACCTGGTGAGAGATGACAGTTACACTATATCCCTAATCTAATATAGAAATGTAGAGAGTAGACAGATTCAGGAAACCACATGAGTTAGAACCAATAGGACCTGATGAATGATTGGCCTAGTGCCAGGGAAGGTGCCCAGGTTTCTGGTTTGGGATCTGTGTTAGTGCAAATCTGAAACTCTCATGGATGGCATATTTGCTGCTTCTTGTAAGAATCCTAAGTGTCTGCTTCCTATTTAAAAATGAGCTTGGTTGCAATTGGCTTAGTGAAAATTAAATTTTATTGATAAGAAGGGTAAGCCATCTGGCTGTTCTCTGACTGGTTGATATCTATATCCCTGGGTATAATAAAGATGTAACCTCTTGCCACAGGAAGCTATTACCTGATATTATTTATTTCCTGATAAAAAGGAGCAAATCATGCCTGGACATCTGTGGAAAATGAGTTTCTAATAAAGCTGAGGTAGTTAATGTCTAAATGGGAGTTTCTCCTGTGATGATAAATGTCTGCGCTGTTGAAATAGTTTCCATAAAACTCAGTAGGTAAGAGGGTAGAGATATTGTGTAATTGTCAATGAGGCAATAAAAGGATGTTTGTTTATGGGGTTTATAATCAACAATGAACCCTAACTCTTATGAAAAATGAAAATGTTTTCATGTACCAATTCAGCAATAGAAGGTTCTGTTCCAGAAAAAAATTACATTTTAATATGAATTTAGTATAACATCCAATGGATAATAGAAAAAAAAAAAATGTGGACAGAAAAATAGCAAACTGTGACCATGTGTGGGAATGCAGTGTTAATAGCTCTTAGAACAAATAATACCATATTGCTGACCATTCAGTGTACACAAAGGACTATTTTTTTCTAATTGCTCTGTGAAATTTTTGGTTATAAAATCCTTCACTTCAGATTGCTGTCTGTATTGGTGGGCCACTGGAATGTGGCAGCAAGGGGAAAAGTATGCCTTCACCCTGTCTACCTGGTTCTTTTTTTTTTTTTTTTGCCTTAAACACCTTGATGAAAAAAAAAATTCACCGATTTTCTGGTGTTGGATGTAACAGAAACCCACAAGACCAGTATGCTATAGATGAGTATGTCATACTCAACTGTCCTTGTCTCAGGTTCTTTTTCTATCTTCAGGTTGGATGCTGGTGATCCTCTAGACTCTAGAGGGTCTTGGTGGTTCCTGGGCTACAGTGGGTTCTGTGGTTATCCTCCACTGGCTGTGAGCAGTACCTGCAAGAGGTTCCTCATTTTGAAGATGGTTATCTAATAGAACCAAGTTGTATTAGTCATGCTCAGAATAAAATGCTATAACAGAGACCCCAATATATCATGTCTCACGTAAGCTGGAAGTTTACTTCTCTTTTATGTAACAGTTCAGAGGTAAAGATAAGGCTGGGGTAGGTAGATGATTTTGCTCCACCAGCTCTGTAGGGTCTAAGTTTTCTTCTAACTTGTTGCTTTGCCTTCCCTTGGACTAATGTCTTCTGTCGGCTGATCTAAGCCAGGCCGTAAGCATCATATCCTCTTTCCAGCCCATGGAAGAGGGAAGGAGGGATTGAGCTCCCTTTGAAAAGATATAACCCAGAAGTTGCTCATCTAGGATATAATCCAGAAGTTGCTCATCCCATTGGTCAGAATAACATCATGTGATCACACCTACTTTCAAGGGAATCTGGAAAATAAAGCCTCTAGTCGGGCAGTCAAGTGCTCAGCTAAAACTCAGATTTTATAGTACTTACAGGAAGATGGGGAAAATGGAGATGTTGGGGAGGGCGTATGGTAGTCTCTGCCACACAGTCTTTTGGATCTGCTTTAGTGATTGCTCTCTTTCTCTGGAATCAGTTTCATTTTATGGGGTGTTTGGGCAGGGGCCCTTGCATCTTATTGATGATGCCCAGATGGTGACTGTTCATTGCTGAGAGAGAAGCCATTGGAAATTACATATTTCAAATGTCATGTTCAAACTGATACAATTTGAATATTTCATACATTTCAGTTATTCATACATGAATACACTTCAGTCTTAATGTAGTAAGCTCAACATGGTGATAATTACATTGTCTATCATATTTACCATGCTTTCTTAAACTAAATCCAAGGGAAACCTGAATATACGTTAAGGATTTTCCTGTCTTGTTCCATAAACCTGTCGCTGGAATGTGGCAATTAAGATTTGCTACCAAAAAATAAATGACATTTGAAATTGAATGTGGTGCATTGTTTATTTACACCCTACAGAAAATATACTAGGAACACATTTTGTATCTCAAAATAGAAAGTTTTGCTTCTATGCTGTGAAATACATCTGGGAGAATTTGGAGTTTTGTTTTCTTCTACAATGTTAAAATGGCATTTTTCTGTAGGGCTATTGTGATGATCCTTGATGAGTTGGGGCTGTTAAATTGAGAGGGCCACATCTTTGAAAGTTGAGGAGGATTACCTGAGAGTCCAAAAAGAACCATTTGGGGTCATTCAAACTTTTCTCACAGCACTAACATTAGTATCCACTTTATAGTTGTCGTTCAGTCACTCAGTCATGTCCAACTCTTTGAGATCCCGTGGACCAGCATGCCAGGCTTCCCTATCCTTCACTATCTCCCAGAGTTTTCTCAAACTTTTGTGCATTGAGTCGATGATGCCATCCAACCATATCATCCTCTGTCACCCCATTCTCCTCCTGCCCTCAGTCATTACCAGAATCAGGGTCTTTTCCAGTGAGTCGAATCTTTGTATCAGGTGGTCAAAGTATTGGAGCTTCAGTTTCAGCATCAGTCCTTGAATGAATATTCAGGATTGATTTCCTTTAGGATGGACTGGATTGATCTCCTTGCTGTCCAAGGGACTCTCAAGAGTCTTCTCTAGCACTACAGTTTGTAAACATCAATTCTTCAGTGCTCAGCCTTTTGTATGGTCCAACTCTCACATCCTTGTGTGACTACTGCAAAAACCATAGCTTTGACTGTATGGACCTTTGTTGGTAAAGTGATGTCTCTGCTTTTTTTTTTCTTTTCTTTCTTTGAATATTTTTTTAAAACTTATTTATTTTTTATTGAAAGATAATTGCTTTATAGGATTTTGTTGTTTTCTGTCAAACCTCAACATGAATCAGCCACAGGTACACATATATCCCCTCCCTTTTGACCCTCCCTCCCATCTCCCTCCCCATCCCACCCCTCTAGGTTGATACAGAGCCCCTGTTTGAGTTTCCTGAGCCACACAGCAAATTCCCGCTGGCTATCTATTTTACATATGGTAATGTAAGTTTCCATGTTTCTCTTTCCATACATCTCACCCTCTCCTCCCCTCCCCTCCCCTCTCCCCATGTCCATAAGTCTGTTCTTTATGTCTGTTTCTCCATTGTTGCCCTGTAAATAAATTCTTCAGTACCATTTTTCTAGATTCTCTATATATGCATCAGAATATAATATTTATCTTTCTCTTTCTGACTTGCTTCATACTTCACTCTGTATAATAGTTTCTAGGTTCATCCACCTCATTAGAACTGACTCAAATGTGTTCCTTTTTATAGCTGAGTAATACTCCATTGTGTATATGTACCAGAACCTCTTTATCCACTCATCTGTCAATGGACATCTAGGTTACTTCTAGCTATTGTAAATAGTGCTTCAATGAAAAATGGAATGCATGTGTCTCTTTCAATTTTGGTTTCCTCAGGGTATGTGCCTAGGAGTGGGATTGCTGGGCTATATGGTGGTTTTATTCCTAGTTTCTGCTTTTTAATAAGCTGTCTAGTTTTGTCATAGCTTTTCCTCCAAGGAATAAGTAGTGTCACTTATCTTTCTCCCCAATAGACTCTGAACTCCTTGTGGAAGAACTTTATCATCTCCAACTTTGCGACTTCTGAGCTTAGTGTATACTTGACCCAAAGGATGGGCTGTTAAAAAGGCAGAGTGAGGATGAGGGAGAAAGAAGTGGGGCTGTAGCCCCAAGCAGAGGTTGTAACCTCTCTCAGCATATCAGGCAAATGGAGGAGCAGATTGGCCTGGGTAAAAAAGTCCGGGGAGTTCCCGTCTGAAGGCTCTGTCTTCTCTATGAGTTGTGGGAGGATATCTGTCTTCAGCTGAGAGTGGCTGGGGGCCAGGAGGTCAAGAGTTTTAGTGGAGTAGGAAACTGTGAAATGGTTACTTGGAAAGCATGAGAGATGGCGGATGGGAATGTAGAGGGGGTTGCCTGTCAGCATTTAGAATCTCTTTCACTTCAGTCCCATCTATTTACGACCCTCTTTCCTCCTATTGTCTTCCCCACTGTCTAAAGATGCTCACATGCATGCACCTTAAGCCTATAAACCCTCCCACCGCCCCAAATCCCTCTCTAACAGTTGCCTTTCCCTTCCTCCTCTTCGAGGATGAACTCCTAGGAGAGGTTCTGCCCTCAATTCTCTAGCACCTCCCTTTTATCCCACCCCCACTGACTCCTTTCCACTTCCTTCCTTGGAATCATTCTGGAGGAATCCTAGTGATACCCTTGTCGCTAAATGTGATGCAGACTTGAGGTCCTTATTAATTTGTTTACAGAGTAGCTTTTAACTGGTCCTTCCTTCTTGAAATAGTCCCTTTTATTGATTTTAAAATGTTTCTGTGTTTCCTAATTTTTTTTTTTTTTTTTTTTTTAGCCACTCCTTTTCAATATTGCTAAGTCTCTTCAGTCGTGTCTGACTCTTTGTGACCCCATGGACTGTAGCCCGCCAGGCTCCTCTGTCCATGGGATTCTCTAGCAAGAATACAGGAGGGTTGTCATTTCCTTCTGCAGGAGATCTTCTCAATGCAGGGATTGAACCTGCTTCTCTTATGTCTCCTGCGTTGGGAAGCAGGTTCTTTACCACTATCACCACCTGAGGTTACTCTTCTACCTGTTTCTAAATGTTGGTGTACCTCTCCCTGGGGTTTTGTCCTGGGGCTTCTATTCCTTACACGATCTTGCTGCTTAATCTTACTTGCTCCTATGTCTTCATTATGTCTTTATGCTAATGACTGCCCAACTCACATCTTCAGCTCCCATATTTCTCATTAGCTCTAGATCCATGTACCCCCAGATACTTCCTGGACTTTATATTTCATATTTTATAGAAACCTAAACACCCACAACTCAACTCATTGCCATCCCCTTGATACCTGCTCCTTCCCCTATGTTCTCTAGTTTAGTCAGTGTCCTCTCTACCCATTTGGCAGACAAGTCAAATATCAGGACATTATCCTTATCTGTTAGTTGTCCATCATCATCATTTTACTTCTTAAAAATCCCTCTCAAAATACAGCTATATACTACTACTACCTTAGGCTTGCCACCAAGTCTTCTTGCCTAGATTACCTCTTTTATACTTAAAAAAAAAATTAACATTTATTTTTTGGCCATGCCACATGGCCTGCAGGATCTTAGTTCCCCAACTAGGGATGGAACCCATGCCACCTGCAGTGGAAGCCCAGAGTCTTAACCACTGAACTGCCTGGAAGTCCCTAAATTGGTATCTTTATTTGTAGTCCATCACCTCTCTAACCCAAGCCTACAAACTGCAGCCAGAGTGTCCTTTCTGAATGCAAAGTTTTATCATTTTCTCCCCTGCCTAAAATTTTTAAAAGATATGCCCTTTCCTCCATGAAGTTCACACTTTCACAAGGATTATACCATTTGTGCCTCCTGACTGTTAATCTCCCTAGCATTATCTTTGACCGCCCCTCTCTGGGTTTCTAGGACACATCCAGACTCACCTCTTTGTAGTTTCTTTAATATATGCTTTCTCTTATCTCAATGAGATGCTTTTTCTCTCTGGAACTCCCTGCTCTCCTTCTTGGATAATATTCAATCACTCCACACACAATTTCTTAATGCTTCTATAATATTAGTGAGGCTTTGTACTAGGCATGAAGGATATGATAGTAATTAAAATAGAGAAGTCTTGTTCACTGATACTGGTGCTGTTCTAATCAGGTTTTTTGGTCATCTGTCACAGCAGGCATGCAACTAGAGTTCATTTGTGGATTCCTCAGGGAGCCCCCAAAGGAAATTTTCCGCTGCATCATTCCCTAGAGAAGGGTATTGGGTGACTTACCAAACCAAAAGAAAAGCTAAATGATGATGCTTCAGAGGAACAATGCCAAGAAAGCTCTAGAATCTCAGGGTCAGGAACCCTTGTGTTGTTTCTTGTGGTGTCAGCATTGTTTTAGCTAACTTCTTAAAATAGGAACATGACAGAGGGTGGTTTCTATGTGTTCCCTTGATTAAGATTCAAATTTCTGGGAGAGGAATGTGATTGACCTAGCTATGGTCAAGTATCTACACCTAGAGATTGGATATTATGTCTGGCAGCTAGAGGTACTATGACTTTTTTTATGGTATTCTAGATGGGAGATGATGGTAATTTGGATTATGATAGCAGTGGAATTGGATAAAAATGGATGGATTCAAGATATGTTGATAGGCAGAGGCTGATGTTTTGTGAACTGGTTGTCAAGGTGGAGGGAAAAAGAATCATAGATGATACATAGATTTTTAGGTTTAAGCAGCTAATGGAAGATAATGTCATTTGCTAAGATTGGAAGATTGGGGGAGGAAGGAGATTTGGGTTGGTAGCGTCTGGAGTTAGAGAGGAGATTGTGAGTCTATTTTGGTCATGATATGTTTGAGATGCTTAATCAGCCATTAGATATGAAGCTAAAGCTCAATAGAGCAGTCAGATCTAGAGAAAAAATATGGGAGTCTTTACCATATAGATGCTATTTAAAGGCGTGAGTCTAGATCTGATAATTTATGGATGCATGGCATAAGTGAGGGCCCTAGGACTGAGCCCTGGGGCACAACTGTGCTTAGAGATTGTAATAGAGGAGGAAGAGTCAGCAAAGGAGTCTGAGAAGGGAGACCAGCAAGGTAAATGGAAAAATGGAATTTTCCACCATTGTCACAGAAGCCAGATCTTATTATCAGTAACAGATCTTCTCCTGTATAAATGTCTGTTCATTCTTGAAATGCATAATCTGCTTTAGTCACCCCCCAGTGGATTCACTGATGCTCTCCCTACATATCCTGATATACCCGATTTAACCCAGCACTATTACAAATTTTATGGACAGATCACCCAAACCAGATGGTCTGTGTGTCATCACTAACAGCCTTGACCGCATGCTGTCTCTCTGCTTCATGGCGCTTATTTTTTATTTTCTTTTACAGGCTATAACCTGTCCAGTTAATACAGTTCTTTGTTTATGGGAAAATTTCCTGTGTCTTATGCCCATTGTGGTCCTGTGCTTTCCGCTGTTGACTGCTCATGTCTGTACTCTGGTTAGAAGTTTTTATACGTCAAGAGAGTATTAGAGCTAGATGGATGCTAAGCAATCCTATAATACCAACCCTTGTTAAAAAAAAAACACAACTTATTTATCAATTGCCCCATTAATGGACAGTTGTGTTGTTCTGACTTTTCCATTACTACTAGTAATGCTTTCATAGGCATCTTTGTTCACCTTCCTTTGTGCACATGTTTGAGAGTTTCCTAAGGGTATATACTTTGTTTTTTAAAGAATTAATTTTATTCAAGTATAGTTGATTTACAATGTTGTATTAATTTCTGCTGTACTGCAAAGTGCTTCAGTTATACATACATATATCTTCTTTTATATATTCCTTCCCCTTGTGGTTTGTCACAGAATATTGAATATAGTCCCCTCTGCAGCACAGTGGGAACTTGTTTATACATTCCACATATAAAATAGCGTGTACCTGCTGAGCCCAGACTCCCAATCCATCTTTCCTCCACTCCCGCTCCCACACTTGGCAACCACCTGTCTGTTCTCTACGTCTATCAATCTGCTTTGTAGATCTGTTCTTTTGTGTCATATTTTAGATCCCACATAGAAGTGATATCAACAACTCCTCTACTTTAAGATGAGAAAGCTGAGACCTGGAAGGGGTCATTCTGTCCAAAAGGATGTGAAGATGATGTCTTAGCATCATCTACTCGGGTGATCAATAAAACCAGTTAATTATTTTGTGTATCTTAAATATATTGAATAAATCCATAAATGTCAGAGCAAGAGAGGCCTTAGTGTCCAGGAGTTGAGGCAGAGAAGGTGGTTTGTGAAGAAACTGATAGCAACAGTTCTGCCTCTTTCACAGTTTTATCATTCAACCCCATGAATGATATGTGAAAGTTCATCATGAATAATAGTATGCCATACAAAGGTGAGGTTATATTTTTTTCTCCAGATAAGCCAGGTAAATATTGGTCAGTTTTCTCAAGAATCACTTCTGCTTCAGGAAGAAGTTTATCTTATGCCTTAATACCCCTCAGGGTTCCGACTTCTTAGCTCTTGTAAGCCCACTGGTATAGCATTTACATACCATCAAGCCCTTTAGTGAATTTTAGCAAGAACCCTTGAAGTTCACCCCACACTTTGGTATGGACCGAGGGACTGGCGCTTGCTTCCCTGCCATAGGCTGTCTATAAGGGACCAGACGGCTTTTGGGCTTCCCAGGTGACGCAGTGGGAAAGAATCTGCCTCCAGTGCGGGAGACACAGGAGACCTGGGTTCAATCCCTGAGTCAGGAAGATTCCCCTGGAGGAGGAAATGACAATCCACTCTAGCATTCTTGCCTGGAAAATCTCATGGACAGAGGAGCTTGGCAGGTTAAAGTTCATGGGCTTGCAAAGAGTCAGGTATGACTGAGTGACTGAGAAGCGACCAGAGGGTGCCTGAGGGTAGGAAGCCAGGCTGGATGATAAGCTTAGCCCAGAACAAGCTCTGAAATGAAGCTGGGCCATTGCAAATCTTCTAGGAGATGCAAGAATATTATAGGTAACCCCAGCCAAAGACTGATAGAACACACCATTAAATAAATAGAAGCGAATAACACATATTTGAGATGAAGACAAATGCATTTTAGCTTGATTTTATTTTCTCATTTTTCCTTAGGGGGTCAAGTGGCCCAGGAGTCTCACCAGTGGAATTGCTATTAATCATGTTCATTTACCTTCCAGAGAGAAAAAAATAAACTTAACATGTGCAAGCCATTTTTTCTAAAATTCTGATACATTGGGAAAACGTAGCTTTATTCTCCCAAGTAATTACCAACTACAGGAGGAGAGAAAAAACTTATAATCACAAACGTACTTTCAGACTTTTTGGCACTTTCATTTAGGACATGTATTCAGCCTGAAAGAAAAAAAAAACAAAAACATTTTTAGGTTTCTATTTCAAATTTCACTTTCCCTCCCATGACACGGAATCTTAATATAAAACACACAAGAGCTACTGGGTAGAAAAAGAATGAAATCGGACAGGAATTTAGGGATCTACAATTACAATAAATATGATTCAGTGGACAAAGTAAGGATGATTTCTAAACATATCCCTCAGTCCTGCCCCCTACACCTTCTCCACCCCACCAGCTTCAGTACAGAAGTTGCTAAGTATTCTGGGTCTGAAGGACAGGTGGGGCCTGGGGGAGTGATCTTGCCTAAAGACAAACTCTGAAACTTGAACCTTCAGTTAGTGGGTACACACCCACATAGGGGTACACACCAACCAAGGCCAAGCGCATCTTCCCATTCCTTCTCATCCTTTCACCTTGGTATACACATTGCAAATGTAACTGTCCAATGTTAAGAAAAACACTCAGTGAAGTTCTCATTCTAAAAAAAGTCTGATAAAAGCAGCATGTGATCATCTATACTCTGAATAATTCAAGTCCTGTATATCCCACTATTACCTCTACTTGTGGCACAAACTTGAGCTTTTTTCTCTTTCTCCTTCTCCATTTAATCGATTCTCCACTTGTTCCTCACAAGAATAAAAAATGGATTTTAGGTTGCCTACAGTAATTTGTGAAATATAAAATATCACAAGAAATAGAGGAGGAAATTGGGGTGAAAGGGAAATTGGATTGCTAAAAGGAGAGACAGTCAGGGGTGAAGTTAACATTTGGAAACACAAATGAAAAAGTTCTCTTAAAAGCCAGAGGTTGGCTACAAATCCTGTTTTGACTTTTTGAGTCAAGGAGGAAATGGGATGAGTTGCAACAGTCATAGTGTCCAATAGTCAAAAATATAGAAGCTTCTCCTGAGAACTGACACTAGCTTTGCATGTTTTATTTAGATGGTACCCTACTTTTGACCATTTTTGCTTCTCTATTATGTAATATGCTGAAACAGGAAGATGGGATAAGATCTACATTATAGGCTGATTTGAGGCTGACTTCTTGATGTAGGAGCTGTTCCTAAAATAAGCTACAAAACAGAATTCGTCCAGAGTGCTTTAAAAAATACACACTCTTGGGGCCCATTCATGAAGACTATGATTTTATCAGTATGGGGTGGAAAATGAGAAATATGCATATATCTCTTCTTTCTCAAGATGTTTCTGCTCCAGCAAGTCCAAAGACACGTAGTTAGAAGCTGCTTATGTCAGTTATGGTGGAGGTTGGGGGGCGGGATGTGGCATGTCAGGCTCTCTATGAAGCAGACTTGGGGCAAAGATTTGCCTACAGAATACTGTGAGATGCTCTTGTGACCAGCATTTGTGGTAGGTAGGTGAAGGAGGAAGGATACAGCAGAGAGAAAATTTGGGCTATGAGACAGTCACCAAGATCATGGATGATTCCAAGGAGGCCTCTGGATCTAGAACAACTCTGCAGAGCTGTCCAAATTAGGGCAAAGAAGATGGGCTTGCCTATTTCCTTGCTGATGAGTAAAGGAATGTGGCTACGCCCGGGGTCAGGGTGGGGTGTTCCATTGGGTGTGATGGTGCTCTTGGTAGAGGACAGTCTCCAGGGAGAGACTCAGTTATGAGCTGGCAGTTGCAAACTCTCTTAGTATCTGGGGGCCTGAGTTCTTCAGTCCTAGAAGGAGGACCTGGGGTCAGCACACAGTGTCTGCTAGAACCTTCCTCTCAGGACATTCAGGTCTACCTGATTAATGGATGTCCTGGGAGCGGCTCATTTGAGATTCCATGTCCCTCTTTATCCAGGAGACACTTGTAAGTAGAAGTTTAACTGGAACAAACTGTAGTCCCTACTATTATTTCTAGGGAGGCCTTGTTCTTTTAAGCATCCCTATCCTTTTCTAAGGGCCAACGCCTCCCTTGGCTGCCTCTCTGACCTTGCTACTCATTGCAATAATAGCACCCACTTTGCTTCAGATGACTAAGTGCCACTTGCTCCCTCTTTTTTATTTTTGGGGATCCAGTGATCCCCATAACTACTGAGGAGGTCAATTTTGTAATGATACCCCTATTTTTCTGGTGGATCTATAGAGGTTGGTCACCATGGAGCTTCTTAACAATGTTATTGCCCTTCCCACCAGTGAATTCATTCTTGTTAAGTAGTGTGCTTTCTAGGCCTTCTTGTGGATCAGAGTCAGCTGGAGGATTTTCTAGTTTTATCTGGTATACCCATTATTGCCCACTTTTCTGATACTCTTAATCCTTCCTTTAGCTTTACAGCACAGTATTTCTACATCACTAAGTGTAGGCCTTTGCTTCCTGAAAAACCTCCTGGTAACATATGTTATCTCTGTCCAACTGGGTCCTGTTCAAGTGTTAAATTCTGTACTACTCTCATACCTATAAATTCTCCCTTATCTGCTTTTATGCTCTCCCCTCTTTCATCCCTAACCATCAGTCTCACGCATACTCTCCGGGTCTCTGTTAGCACATGTTTGTCCAGGACCCGTAGCTTCTTCAGCCTTTGACCTCTTTCCTCTCTTAGCATGCCCAGCTCTTCCCAGGCCAAATTTTGTGGTGATTTAATTCTAGTTATTTGAGTGCCCAGAAGGGAGGTCAGGGAAGATGCTGAATAGGGTCCATGTTATCTTGTAAGAGTAAATTCCCTCTGCTTTGTCTTCCATCCAGGTGGGAGTTGGGGGAGAAGGAGCATGAACCTTTAACAGGGAAAAGCAGGTCACGTCCACAGAGGGCTTCAGGGGACTCTGGGGTCTCAGGATTGTTGAGTGTACCAGCCCAGATATTCCTATCTCAGGTCTCAAGGTCCTGTTCCTTCCTACTCAGAGTCTTGACCTGGGCATATCAGACCTGCCAGGGATGTTGAATTATTGGGAATTATGCTACTTTTGTTCTTAACAGGCTGTGGGCTTCTTTCTCAGCCTTGTCTTTCTTCCAGAGGCAAGAGATGAGAGTCATTTTGCAAAGCAGGCTTTGACTTCACACTTAGTCTTTAATTGGTGATGAATTACCCTTATTACTCTTCTTTTCTCTGTATTTTGCATGTGCCTCATTTACTAGACAGGCTAAACATTCCATTTTGCTAGTATATGCCATCCCAGTTCACCAACAGTGAACGTTTTGCCACATGCTAGGTTTTATCCATGCTTCACTTCCCCCAGTAATAAGAATTATTATTATTAACTGGTTTGTGGATTGTCCAGCTCCAAAATATAATCTTTGGCTCACTTTTTGGACCACTCCTAACACATTAACTGTCACTGATCAGGTTTCTTGGGTAATGGTAATCTCTGGATAGACTCTTTTAAAAAAAATTGTTAATTTTTAATTGGAGGATAATTGCTTTCCAGATGTTCAAGCTGGTTTTAGAAAAGGCAGAGGAACCAGAGATCAAATTGCTAACATCCGCTGGATCATCAAAAAAGCAAGAGAGTTCCAGAAAAATATCTATTTTTGCTTTATTGACTATGCCAAAGCCTTTGACCATGTGGATCACAATAAACTTTGGAAAATTATGAAAGAAATGGGAATACCAGACCACCTGACCTGCCTCTTGAGAAACCTGTATGCAGGTCAGGAAGCAACAGTTAGAACTGGACATGGAACAACAGACTGGTTCCAAATAGGAAAAGCAGTACATCAAGGCTGTGTATTGTCACCCTGCTTATTTAATTTATATGCAGAGTACATCATGAGAAATGCTGGGCTGGAAGAAGCACAAGCTGGAATCAAGATTGCCGGGAGAAATATCAATAACCTCAGATATGCAGATGACACCACCCTTATGGCAGAAAGTGAAGAAGAACTAAAGAACCTCTTGATGAAAGTGAAAGAGGAGAATGAAAACGCTGGCTTGAAACTCAACATTTAGAAAACAAAGATCATGGCATCCGGTCCCATCACTTCATGGCAAATAGATGGGGAAACAGTGGAAACTATGACTGACTTTATTTTTAGGGACTCCAAAATCACTGCAGATGGTGATTGCAGCCATGAAATTAAAAGACGCTTGTTCTTTGGAAGGACAACCCAGACATCATATTAAAAAGCAGAGACATTACTTTGTCAACAAAGGTCCATCTAGTCACGGCTATGGTTTTTCCAGTAGTCATGTATGGTTTTTCCAGTAGTCATGTATGGATGTGAGAATTGGATTATAAAGAAAGCTGAGTGCTGAAGAATTGATGCTTTTGAACTGTGGTGTTGGAGAAGACTCCTGAGAGTCCTTTGGACTGCAAGGAGATCCAACCAGTCCATCCTAAAGGAGATCAGTCCTGGGTGTTCACTGGAAGGACTGATGTTGAAGCTGAAACTCCAGTACTTCGGCCACCTGATGTGAAGAGCTGACTCATTGGAAAAGACTCTGATGCTGGGAAAGATTGAGGGCAGGAGAAGAAGGGGACGACAGAGGATGAGATGGTGGATGGCATCATCGACTCAATGGGCATGAATTTGGGTAAATGCCAGGAGTTGGTAATGGACAGAGAGGCCTGGCATGCTGCAGTTCATGGTGTCGCAAAGAGTCAGACACAACTAAGTGACTGAACTGAACTGAATTGTGTTGGTTTCTGCCAGATATCAACATGAATCAGCCATAGGTATACATATGTCCACTCCTCTTGAACTTTCCTTCCACCCCTCATCCCATCCCTCTAGGTTGTCCCAGAGCTCCCTACATCGTACAGTAAATTTCCATTGGCTATCTGATTTAACATATGGTAATGCATGTATTTCAATGCTCCTCTCTCAATCTATCCCACCCTCTCCTTTCCTCACTGTGTCCATAAATCGGTTCTCTGTGTCTGCTACATCTCTATTGCTGCCCTGAAGATAGGTTCAACAGTACATCTTCCTAATATATGTGTTAATATATGATATTTGTCTTTCTCTTTCTCACTTACTTCACTATATATATAATAGGCTCTAGGTTCATCTACCTTATTAGAACTGAGTCAAATGTGTTCCTTTTTGTGGTTGAGTAATATTCTGTGGTGTATATGTACCACAACTTCTTTATCCACTCATCTGTCTATGGACATCTAGGTTGCTTCCATGTCATCACTATTGTAACTAATGATGCAATGAACATCGGAGTGCATGTGTCTTTTTCAATTATGGTATATGCCCAGTATATTTACCCAAATATAAATTATGGTAAATTTCCTCAGGGTATATGCCCAGTAGTGGGATTGTTGGGTCATATTGTAGTTTTATTTCTAGCTTTTAAAGGAAATCTCCATACTGTTTTCCATAGTGGCTAAATCAATTCGTATTCCCACCAACCGTGCAAGAGGATTGCCTTGGATAAACTCTCATGGGAAAGAGAAGGAATCAAAAGAGTGTAAAGTAAGATGTGGTACATTTGTGACCAAGACCCCGGCCAAGCCCATGGTTTGCTCTGGAGTTGGGGGTGTTTCTGCAATATTATCTCCAACTGGGGCAGGAGATGTGCCTTTTATATCTCTGACAGTCATTAGACGTGGCCTGTTCCCAGGAGGGTGATATGTGCCTAGGTTAGGCAATTTTCTTTAACAAAAACCAATCTCTACAGCGGGATTGAATATTGAGTTGTTAGCCATCCACACTCTTAGCAGTCAGGATACCAGTGCTTCACTCTTGAGATGGTAGAGGCCTCTGGACAGTTCAGCAGAGTGTCCATTAGAGAAAGAAAAGCAAGTTGGAGCTTTGACCTTTAAGTCATTTACATAAAATAGATTAAGTCTGATTTGTTTGGTGCTGTGCAGACTAATACAATATTGTAGAATCATTTGAGATTGAGACTTAACCCTAATGTGAATTTCAAGAGATGAAAGAGAAATTGTTGGATATGACTCCAATTATACAATTAAAAAAAAAATTCCTCCTGATGGTGGTCACCTCTTTGAAATATTCCTTTTTCCTTAGAGAGCCTGAGGTTATTAATTTCCGCTGGACATGAGTTTGAGCAAGCTCCTGGAGATGGTGAAGGACAGGGAAGCCTGGCATGCTGCAGTCCATGGGGTCACAAAGAGTCAGCCATGAACAACCACCACTATCCTGTAAGCACTGTGGTCTATGTTCTTGCAGAACACAAGAATCAATAGATGTGATACTTGTCCTCCAGGTAAGTGGGTTGTAAGGCTATTCCCAGGCTTGATCAACTGTAAATCCTTCCACCGACTTAACGAGAGCTGAGTGGAGGGAGCAGGAGGGAGGGAAGGAAAAACAGCACCATGTGAAATACACGTATAAATTATAGTAGGCATTTCAATTTCAGAAATGTTAAAAGATGCATAATTATTATGTCCCTCAGTGTGGGGACAATGCAGTATGAGGCCGTGGTGAGTGCTATAATAAAATGACACAATTATAGAAAAAGCCAGAGAAAGAGAGACCATTCTAGAAATAATAGGAAAAGCCTCAGGGGAGAGGTAAAATTTGAGTAAGGTCTTGAAGAAAAAAAATATAGCACATCTAAGAATGCTTGTGATTCTATGGTTATTGACCTTTAAAATTTGTGTATTTATCTATTCAGCCTGGTCTAATCTAGTAGATAAAATCACATTTTATTGTTCCATTCTTTATTTTAGCTGAATCCTACAGTATATTAAATTTGTGGGCATCTAATTATTGATCCATTTACATTATATTGTTATTTGGCTAGTTAAGTGATATTTGCATATCTATCATGTTATGGTGTCAAGAGACCTTACAGCAAAGAAAGCCTATTAAAATATCAGCAGAGCAAATGGTGTTTACATTTGCTTTGCTACTTGTTAACATTTGCCAATTGAGTGTTGTAATCTCTTAGTAACAACAGGGACAAAATAATGAATTTGTAGCTAGTATGACATAGTTACCTAAAATTTGCAGTAAAGCAGTGGATATAAAGGAATTCCCAGTTACTATCACATTACATCTGTGAGTGGTAGAGCCGGATAAGGAAGAAATAAAATTATGGGATGAAATCACAATATTTTGGCAAATCCTAAAACATTTTTGAATTAAAGTGCTTCTTTCTCCTACTTATAGAATTAATATGTGCTTCTTATTAAAAACTCAGAAAATACAGAGAAGTGAAAATTAGGGTGAATTATTCACCCATAATTCTTGTGAGGAAGGAACAGCATCACGGCAATTGAAAATAGAAATGATGCCCTGCAAAGTGATGTCTGAATATTATTATGGAAAATTAAGTCTCAGATTAAAACACACACACACTGCATCCTATAATTCAAATCGGAAAATAAGACTCACTCCCCCCTCCTCCCTTTCTTTTTTGTTTTTTGTTTTCCCCAACCAACTAACCCCTAGTGAATAACATGGTAATCCACTTTTCCAAGGCAAATAGAACAAGGAGCAAGAAAGGCTGCCATACCAACATGTGTGAGTTTTGAACATAACAGGAAGTTCAAGATGATTTCATAGCTGGTCACACAGCACTATCCTGAGAACTGTTGTTCTTCCCCCAAAGAAAGGTCTGACATTCGCCCTGACACTTCAGAGTCCTTTCAGAGCCCTGCTCTTAGTTGTCATTGTTACCGTGATGTACAATATATAATAAGATTTGTTGATTTAGGAAAAACCACATCACATATAAAAACATCCATTTGTAACTATTTGACCAGTCTATCTTTAAAGGGATTTGACTGCATCTCCTAAATCTTTCTGAAACTAAATCTGACTTGTGTTCGTTGTGGGTCTGCTCTGTAAATCTTAATGGAAGGAGTAAAGATACAAATGATCAGAAAATAGAAGCAGAATTTTGGGCAAAGCACCTATGCAGTGAGTACTGAGGATATGACGTAGAACAAGAACCATGTCCTGAAAGTAAGCTATATTATGGAGGCAGATGGTCAAATGAATATACATCATTCACCATAACTTGGTCTAAACTAATTACCTAAATGCTAGAAACAGATGTCTGGGTAGCTTCGTAAATGATATATGGGTCTCTTTATAGTGTAACCAAAATTATGGCAGCTATTAAAATGCTACTGATGTCCAAAAATAGGGGGAAAAGTATGTTAGATAGTATTTTATAATCATTTTTCCCTCTCAGGAATTCAAAGCCTCTTAGCAGCAGGAATATGACATGTGCATATTAGTAACCATAAAACAGGACTATCTGTGAGATCGCTTACTCTGCAAAGGTTGTTGGGGTGCCTTTATTTAAATTATTGCTTTTATGGACTAGATTGTATTCCTGTGACCTGAAAACATAAATGCACCTCTGAAGGTTTCCAGTGCCCAGGCAGGATCTGTTTTGATAAACACTGCAACATTTACTGTGTCATTTAAAGGAAGCCAGTGGGAAAAGTAAGACCTGACCTCAGAGAGACAAACTCAGGCTTCTTAAACTTCCAATTTAGCTTGGTCTCTGATGAATAAATATAGTGTTTGTAAAAACCTATGCATGTAGTATCTGTGCATTTGTTCTAATTAGGGGGCTCTGTTTTGATCACATAGAAAACATTTAACAAATCAGGTGTTCTAAGTGCTTTCTACTTTCTTTTATTTTCCCTTCTTATTAAGAAATGTATCTAACAAACAGAAAAGTATAGACAGCTATATAACAAGCACTGTTACTAACTATTGAGATTTAATAAATGCTGGTATTCTGCCATGTTTAGTCCAAATCTTTTATGGGGCAGTGGTGGAGAGATCAAAGCACTCTGAATAGAGTTGGGAAGGACTTTTCCAAGCCCATTCCTCTCTCACCTCAAGTTCAGTTCAATTCAGTTGCTCAGTCGTGTCCGACTTTTTGTGACCCCATGAACCACAGCTCACCAGATATCCCTGTCCATCACCAGCTCCTGGAGTTTACCCAAACTCATGACCATTGAGTCGGTGATGCCATC